>NW_006400198.1:769572-778551 GCF_000299155.1 Elephantulus edwardii | reverse complement strand
TGGTAGATAAAATCATATTTCTTAACTTACATTTTGAGGTAATTCTTCTCATTGCAGGTTCTTCTCATTGTATATTCGTGGCAATACATCTTATAATATCCTGGCTGCTTGTGCTGAGAGTGTTGACTGTGGAGCCAAGCAAACTGAACCTGTGAACAATCTCAATCTCTTCCCCATCCATCCTGATACTGCCAATTGGCAAAGTGGTAAGAATCTTTGTCTTCTTGACATTGAGCCTCAATCCATATTGGAGGCTGCAGTCCTTGACCCTCTGCAGCAAGTGCTTCAGGTCCTCTTAAGTTTCAGCAAGCAGGGTTGTGTCATCTGCATAATGCAGATTGTTGATAGATCTTCCACCAATCTTGACCCCACATTTCTCCTCATAGATCCCAGTCTTTCAGATACTCTGTTCTGCATATAGGTTGAAAAGATATGGAGATAGGATGCATCGCTGGCATATGCCCTTCCCAATTTTGAACCATGCAGTGTTCCCTTGCTCTGTTCTGACGACTGCCTCCTGATCCAAGTATAGGTTTCGCATTAGCATGATCAAGTGTTCTGGGATTCCCATTCTTCTCAGAGTCAGCCACAGTTTGTTATGATCCACACAGTCAAACTCCTTTGAGTAGTCAATGAAACACAGATATACATTCCTTTGGTATTCTCTGCTTTCAGCTAAGATCCATCTAACATCAGCTATAATATCCCTAGTATCATGACCCCTTCTAAACCCAGCCTGGACCTCTGGCAATTCTCTGCTGATGTGCTGTTCCAGCCGTTTTTGGATAATCTTCAGTAGAATCTTGCTTGCATGTGAAATCAATGATATTGTTCTAGTTTCCATACTCTGTTGGGTCAACTTTCTTTGGGATTGAATATATAATATCATAAAATTTTACTCAATTTTTTTTTAAAAAAGGATAATGTGACTTTATCTCACTTACTTTTGACAAGTTCTCAACAGAGATTAGTTCCTGGAGAAAGACATCATGCTTGGAAAAGTAGAGAGACACCCAAACATGGAACACTCTAAATGAGATGGATTCACTCAGAAGCTACAACAACGGGATCAAACATAGTAACGATCGTAAGGAACATGAGAGATGAAGCATTGTTTTCTTCTACTGTACAAGGAGTGAATACGAATACAAACCAACTTGACAACAATTGACAGCAGTAACTTGTGTAATTTATTTTATTATTGACTGCCGTTGTTTTGTGTCATTGGGTCAGAACTAACTCGTAGCTTATCCTCCAGCAAGTTTTAAGAAGCTTTAAATTACATGGGAGGATACTGTTTATCTTTATTCTGTGGAGTAGCTGGTTGATATAAACTACCTGCCTTTGGAATGGCCGCTCAAAGCCTTACCACTAGGCCACCAGATCTTAGAAAATTTTATTTATATTTTAATTGCATTTATATTAATTTCTCATATTAAGTGTTTTCTTTAATTTCTAGAATATCTTTATATGCTGGGGAGATTAAATCTTGCCTTTATTTTAAAAGTTGTAGTTTTCCTCCAATGCATTATTGTTTTGCTGGGATTTTTGTTTTCTTTTTACCCTGTTTGTAGTAGTTGTTGTTGTGTACAGTTGAGTCAGAACCAACCCATAGCTGACACTTTGGCGGGGTTTCAGAGGCAAATAATCGCACAGGAGACTGCCCATCCTTTTCCCTCACAGAGTGGATTCGAACTGTGTGCCTTCAGGATTGAAGGCAGTTTCTTGCCAGTAGGCCACTAGAGGTCTAGTAGTCCTCTTTGTTTTTCTAAAGTCTACTAATTATTTAATTAATATGACACTCTAGATAGTGTTATGATTGTTCTATATTTGGACTTTGAGGACTTCAAAAGCAGGTAACAAGCAACACTCGGCGTAATACAATAATCAATATTCAAGGAAACAGTAGTCAAGAGATCAAAAGACTGGTTGTTCTGGGGATATATGCTGCCAAGGATCTCTCCAAAGTGTCAAAAAGCAATCAAGACAGTTTCAAAGTCCAAAGTGCACCTGATCCAAGCCATGATGTTCTCAATTGCTTCCTTCCTATGCACCTGAAAGTTAGTAAATACTTCATGATGACAGAGGAGTTAAAGTATAAACCAGGGTGCACCTCACAGATGAGGATGATGAATCTTCATCTCACAGACTTTGGGAATGCTGTCAGGAGAGGGCCAGACCTTGGCAAAGAACATTATGGTGGGAGAGGTGGAGAGGCAGAGAAAGAGAAGACTTTCAACAGGATGGATTGATACAATGACTGTAACAATGAGTTCAAACATTAGAGATCATGAGGATGATGTAAAATAGGTGGTTTCAGGGTTGTTGTTCATAGGATCACTGCAAATCATAGTCAACTTACTGGGATCTAACAACAACGTCTATTACGTAATGCTAGGAAGGGAAAAGTAAGTGACAAACGTTTTAAAATATTTTCTTATTTGACTATTTTCTTTGCACTTCTAAACATGTTAAATGTGCGCAATCTGATTAGTCTGGCTGTATTTAACAACATTTACAGCATGGGTTTGTTGTAGCCTTCCTTTTCTTTTGTCTATTGATATGTAATAGTTGCAAACAGAAATTATTTAGCATAATTCACTTTATTTGGAACACAATTCAAAAGAGGCCATCCATAATCAGAAAAGATTGTGATCACAGGTGTGTATGTGTATGGGCTGAGCATGGAAGGTGCAACCATTTAAGGGCTTTAAGTTTCATTTTCAGTCTACAAAATAGATACCAAAGTAAAGATTCCTGTAATATATGTGCCAAACTCCATAGTCTCAGGAAGCTATTTTAAAATGATGGCTTTGAAGGGGAAGCAACAGAAAATGGAAAGAAATAGGAAACCTGCTCTTCAATGACATTATCAGGTAGTACTACTTTTGTGTGCTCTGTATTTTCATTCTTCCATGTCCTAGATACAAATTTTAGGATGTTTCCTTAAAATCCACCACTAAAATAAAGTAAAAATTTAATTTTCCGGCACTTCAGGCATTTGTTCTCTGGCTATTGCGTTTCAAGTAGTTCTGCAGTTGAATGAAAGCACAGTGACTTCTGAGCTTACCTTTAGAGCAAGGGCTATTGTATTCGGCAGGAGGATAGAAGAAAGGTGTGGAACTCCATATACAGGCTCATCCAGGAAATTCTGATTGTCTCACATTTTTATGAGAAGTCAAAATATCCCTGGCTTTGTCTGGTTTTAAGGTCTCTGTGCTAGCATGCAACTGCATAACAACAATTTTACCCCAATCCAAGTTTCCCCCCTCTGATGACTGCATGAAAAGTAAACAGTTTTCCTATGGTGCTCAGTTGCACTCAAATGTGCCAGGGCAAAGCCCCCTTCTTCTAGAAAATGAAATAAAACATGTGAAAAGAAACTAAGAACTCTTGTCAAAATTATTCCACTGTGAAATTAGTTACATTCCACAAGAAAATATAATCATGCCAGGGGTTTCTTTCTTCAGTGACTCTCACATAAACTGCAAGGGGCGGAATCTGGTGTTCAGCTTCATAAGCTGTCAGTGCCATTGGCTACCTAAACCCATTCATATTTGATTATTTTCAGTCCACTGCAATTTCTCTACAGGCCTGGTGGATATTTCCTTGGTTGGTTGAATAAAACATTCACGAGAGTCTATGATTGTGTTACTACTATCCCTGCTATAATTAACACACCAACGGATTAAAAAAATACCGCTTAAAAGAATTGGTGTAGAACTCACTTCCAAACAGAATACAAATAAAAAAGATTACCCAGCAGAGAGCTGCCAAATGTACTTTAAACTGGAAGGGTTTCAGCATCCCTTAAACACTCGCCTAGGAGCTAACCGCACCACAGCTCTGCTGTCAGCAGAGCATGAAACTCTGAGATTTGTTTCCGTTTCCATCCAGTCCCTGCCAGTTAAAACTAAAGACTTCTACAGGGTAAATACATATTTCCATTTTTACTGGTATTGTCCACTTTCTAGTCCACAAGCAACACATCCTTTGTAAGGATAATTGGGCTTTTATGAGCATGGCATTAAAAAGTGTTATGAAACAAGCTTTCCAAGTTTCTACATCATTCTCATCCCTACAAAGACCTTCTCATGTACACATAATAATGAATAATACTTTCCAGAGAAAATATAAAATCTATTCTTTATCCTATAATATCATGAAGCACACATATGCATACAGTAAAAACAGAAAATAACAGCAATGTTTGACCACTAACTTTACAGGGGGCGGGGGGGATTCCCAACAAAAGGATCAACTGTTCAAGTTCAGTTCCTATGATGTCAAACATGCTTCCCTGTTACAAACACTTTTATATCAATTCTGACACCAATTATATCTCCCACTGCATTCACTGTTTATCTACTGAGCCCAATAATTAATTGCAATGACCACACAGAACTCACCAAAAGCTCTCATGATTTTAGGGCGTATTAGAAAAGTGACAAATTCCATTTCAGGAAAAGGAAAAGATCAGGATAAAATTCATCAATAAGGACTTCTCTCCTCAGTTGTTCCTAAAATTGGGCTACTTTTATGCCCTCAGCCTCTCAGAGTTTGTCCTTGTCCTGCTCATGCAAATATTGAAAGTTCCTCTGCTATTTTAAATGCCCTCAAAAGCACCCTACTCCACTTAGTCTAAAGACGCTCAGCTCTCGGTCTGTGGATTGGCAAACACTGATCCCTTGGAGAAAAACTCTTGAGGATAATCACTCTTCCAATAAACCTTCTTCCCTAAAAGCAGTCACCTTTCACACTTTAAGGGCCTGGAAGACTAAATTCTGTCTCACACAGATCTAGTAGTGGTTTTGTACCTCTGCTGCCTCAACTACATACCACGTCACTCTATATCTGATTTTGTAGCTCATCTCCTGATTCAAGAAAGTGCTTGGGGAACAGATCTTAGATCTAAAGAGCACACTACACGCTCAATTCATGTCTTGAAGATAGTAAAATTCCCTTTTTCACTTCTGAGATGGATCACTTTAAGCCTCAAAATCCACTGCCATCAAGTTGGTTTCAACTTACAGCAACACTTCATCGAGTTTTCAGAACTGTCAATTGTAGTTGAAAAAAAACTCCGCTTTCACCTGTGGCATGACTAGTGAATTCAAACTGCTGAGGGCTATAGCCTTTAGCTATAGCAAAATTTCTTATAGACTATACCACCAAAGCTCTGAAGAATCTTTTTTTCAGGCTTTTATACAGTCTATTTGGTTGATTTCACCTCACAAAGATGTAATTTACCTCGTTAACATTAGTATCGAGCTAGCTAATCCTCTGTCATTTGTCAAACTGTATACTGAGCAAATAAGCTGAGAAATCAGACTATATGAAGAAAAAATGTGACATCAGTATTAGTTGGAGCCTCACCAACAATATGTGCTATGTAAATTACACAACCTTCTTTGTTGAACATGAAGAAAGCGTGGAATACTAAAGATCATAAAAATATACAGTCTTCAGCATTTATTGCATTTCAACATAAAGAAAACAAAGACTCTCACAACTGGGTGAATAAGCAACATTGTAACGAATGAAAGATTGAGGTGGTCAATTATTTCATTTTTCTTGGTTCTACTATCAATATTCATGGTAGAGGCACTCAAAAGAAAATAAAAATACATTTTGCACATGGCAATTCTGCAGTCAAGAACCTTCCAAAGTGCTAAAGAGGAAGGATGTCAATTTAAAAAGTAAGGTGCACCTTACCTAAGCTATGGTGTTTTCCTTTTCTTTATAAGCATGTGAAACTTAGAAAATGAGTAAGGAAAAAAAAATGAGTAAGGAAGACTGAAGAAAGTGTGATACCTTTGTATTGTTATATTGGTGAAGAGGATTGAATATATTATGTATTGCCAGAATAAACAAATTTATGTTGGAAGAAGTATAACCAGAGTATCCTTTGGAGGAAAAGATGGTGAGACTGATTTCACATACTCTGGGCATATTGTCAGGAGGGGCTAGTGGGTCAATAAGAGAGAAGAAGACATGTGATGAGATAGAGTGACAATAATTGCAATCATGGGCTAGAGGCAGACGATTGTGATGACGGTGCAGGGTAGGGCTAAGTTCCGATTTGATATTCGTAGTGTTGTTGAGTCATAGGACTTGATGACGCATCACAGTAACAGCAATAACGACTAGCCAAAAAGGTGACAGCTGTAAGCCATTCAACAGTATTACAACTTAAAGGTCTGGTAAATTGTTTTTGTAAAGATTACAGCCTACGTAATCCTATGGAGCAACTCTACTCTGTAAACATATTTACGATGACTTATAATCAGTTTGACAACAATAAGTTAAAACAGGTTATTCAAAAGCTCCTACATTAAGTTTACTTTAGCTTTGCAGCTTGTGTCCAACCAATTTCCTGAGTGCATTTCCTTTTCCTAAAAAACAAAATTACTCACTGTTCTATTTCCATCAAGGCTTTTCCTATGGTCTAATCCTGCCTCTGAATGGATGCCTCAGAGCCGTGGTGTTGGAGAAGAATGTTGAATATGCCATGGACTACCAAAAATCAAATAAATATGTCATAGAGAAGATGAACACACAGTACTCCCTGGATGTAAAAGATGATACTGCTTCATCTCACATACATCTTGCTAGGAAAGTCTATGCCTTGGAAAGATATCACACTTGGAAAAGTAAAGGGTCAACAAAAAGGAGAAAAACCTTCAACCAGACAGATTAACACAATGACTGCAGCAAGTGTATTGGAAATTCTAAAAATGGCACAGGATATGACAGTGTTCAGATATTTTATTCTTATGGTCTCTATGGGCTGTACTCAACTCAATGGCATCTAACATCAAAAACAATCTTGCCTCTTGGATAAGCAATGAGTGAGCTCTCTGTAGTCAAGTTAAGTAGGAATGTTAAATGTTTGGTTATAAGGATGATTGGAAGGAGCATTCCTTGTGATCTTATCACAGGCAGGCTTTGTGAACAAGGGTGTGATATCAGATACATAACATCCTATAAATTGCTGCTGAAAGTAATCATAAAAACCATCCAAATGAGTTGTAAATTTCAATGGTCCCTACAGAAATAAAGGTTCTATTTAAAAAAAAAAGTATAGGGGACATGTTTCAAAGTGGAAAGTCTAGGATTCAATCTAAAGCTGTACATATAATTTTCTGTTGTTATATGTTGTCAAGCCACTTGTGACTCATAGAAACCCTATGTACAACAGCCCTAAACTCTGCTTTGTCCTGTGCCAATCACACTGTCTCTGATACACCCATACTAATTAACCCAGTCACTGAATCAATCCACCGCATAGAGGGCCTTCCCCTCCTGCACTGTCTCTCCATCCTCCCAAGCATGATGTCCCTCTTCAAGGACCGGTCCTTCCTTACAACACGTACAAAGTATATTAGACGAAACCTCAGAATCCTTGCCTCCAAGGAACCACCCAGTTTAAGCCTTTCCAGGATGAATCTGTTTGTTTTCTTGGCAGTCCATGGTATTCTCAATACTCTTCTCCAGCACCACAGCTCAAAGGCATCAATTCTCCTTCTATCCTCCCTAGTCATTGTTCAACTCTCTGATGCATCACAAGTGATTGCAAAGACCATCGGCCTGTATCAGACACATCTAGTCTCCAGAGAGAAACTATTGCTCTTCAGTACTTTGGAGAGGTCTCTAACAGCAGACTTTCCCATCACAATACATCTTGTAATTTCCTGGCTACTTTTGTCAAGAGTGTTGACTGTGGAGCCAAGCAAACTGAAGCTGTGAACAATCTCAATCTCTTCCCATCCATTCTGATGCTGCCAACTGGTCCAGTGGTGAGAATCTTAGTCTTCTTGACATTGAACCTCAATCCATATTGAAGGCTGCAGTCCTTGACCCTCTGCAGCAAGTGCTTCAGGTCCTCCTCACTTTCAGCAAGCAGGTTTGTGCCAGCTGCATAACGAAGATTTTTGATAGATCTTCCACCAATCCTGACTCCACGTTTCTTTTTCTACAGTCGTTACCTCTTCTATGATTTGAAACAAATATTAAACATAAGAGACATGACTACACTATATGATAGGTCTCTTTCTGCATGAAGTATCATCCCCTACCAATTCAAATGATCACCTTTCTTCTAGTCAAATCTCTAATGTCACATTTTCCATTGAACTATTTCTGATCCCTTTGAAAGAATTTTTTTTCTCCTGCTATACACAGGGACTTTATTGATATCTCTTCAATGCTTTCTCTTTATTAAAGTATTTGGTTTATTTGTCTTATAAAGTATGGTATGTGCACTATATTTTAATAATTACTCTTTTTATAAAAATTTGAAAAAAATTTACTCCTTAAGTTGAAGAAAATCTTTTCTTTTCTTTTTCTCCTTATCACTTTCTCCTAAAAAGTTAACATAAGTATAACTTCACCTGCTACCCTACCTCATTCATATAATTATATCATAATATATAAACATAATCAATACTTGCTTTCAAATATAGGCTAATATTTACAGAGCTGTAAGAATTTAAGAACTGCAGATGTGTCATTCAATCATTAATTGAGGAAATTGAAGGAGTTAGTCCTTTCTTAAAACCAGCTGTACATAACTACTGCATACCCTAACAGGTAATTATTTTTCAATAAATATTATGTTCAGCTTAACATCTGGGTGCAGTTTAAATATTTATATAGTCTGTTGAGTGTGGAAAAAAGTATCCATTTTCAAATATTTCTCTCTACGTGCTTCCTCCCACAGGGCCAGTATCCTTTATTTCTCCAACCTGTTTCACACAGGTACTGGCAACTAAGGATGTTCCACTTCTATTGAATTCTTACAATTCTTAATAAGACTAGTCAATCAATCTGGCAATCTTTAAGATAAGATTATTCACTATTACCTCAAGGTATATAGATGTTGTTGTTGTTATGTGCTTTCAAGTTGCCTGCAACTCATAGTGACCTTATGCACAACAGCTCTGAAGCTTGTCCTGTCCTGAGCCAGTCTCAATGACT
>NW_006400198.1:719438-769077 GCF_000299155.1 Elephantulus edwardii | reverse complement strand
AGGAAGAGAGTATATCAAAGACGAGTCCTACTGCCATACCTTTTCAATCTATATGTAGAACAGATCATTCAGGAAGCAGGGTTTTATGAGGAGGAATGTGGCATCAGAATTGAAGGGAGACTCATCAACAACCTACGTTATGCAGATTACACAGCATTGCTTGCTGAAACTGAAGGACCTGAAGCACTTGCTGCAAAAGGTCAAGGATTGTAGTCTTCAATATAGATTGAAGCTCAACATCAAAAATACAAAGATTCTCACCATTGGGTCAGTTGGTAGTATTATGTCAGATGGAGAAGAAATTGAGGTTATTAACAGTTACAGCTTGTTCCCCAACCAACACTCCTGGCACCATCAGAGAGGAATTCAAAAGACAAATTGCATTAGGTGAATCTGCTGTCAGGAACCTTTACAGAGTACTGAGAAGCAACAATGTCAGTCTAGATATAAGGTGCATCCGATCTGGGCCATGGTCTTTGCAATTACTTATTATGCATCAGAGAGCTGGACAATGACTAATGTTTATAGTAGATCCTGAATAATGTTACCATGGAAATACAGAAATATTCCCTTTAATATTCTCTTCAGTTTTTCTTAACACAGATCACTTCATTTTACCACAATGTTAGATGCCAAGACAAATATAGATTATTTTTTGTATTAATGATTAGCTTTGGGGGTTTTGTTGGTTATTATGGTGTTTTGTTTTTTGGTTTTGGTTGAGGTTTATTTGTTGTTGTTTTTTCACTCATTTTGACAACTCTTCCTCACTATAGCATCTCTCTGTTGAGAATATAATTCTGAAACCATATATTTGAAATACATATTTCATATTAACTTATAGTAAAATACACAAGAAAAACCTTAATGTACTATAAAGTAACACAAAACATTCCATGATTGTTTTCTGTGTTAACAGGTAAGAAGATTGAGGTCAAATTTTAGGTGGACATTCTGAATGAAGTCTGTTTTTTGATCAAAGAGTGCTTCATTATTTTTAACAATTTATTTTTTTTTTCTTTCTTCAGCTTCCTTACTATTTTTAAAGGTTTGAGATCATATATGTCCCTATAGCATATCTTATTTTAACAATGCAGAGTACAAATAATAAACACATGCATTTAAAGTAATCCTCTCTCATTAATACTGCAATATTCTGAATTCAGTCTGTTGCATAAGAGTATATTATTAAAACTATATAAATGATGATTTGGGCATATTTTCCAGAAAGCATAATGATTTCAAACATTGCTATCAATTTTAAGAAAACACCTTAGATTTCCTAATTTGCTCCTTCAATTGAAGCAAACCATTAATTTATTTTTATCTCTCACATTGTCATATTAAAAAATAATGTAAACTAAGTTTCACCTGCTCACCTACCTCACTCATATAATTACACAATACGATATAGATATGAAAATTACTTTTTTCAAATATTTATAATATTTATATGCCTAACAGATGTAAAGAAATGTAGAAGGATCATATTCATTAAGTTCCTTGATCTCCAGGACTCCAGGAGATATAACATATAAAAGATATATTATCATTAATCAACACACTAAAGTTCTTCCTTGAGAACTCTTAAAAATATGTAATTCTGTCTTTAAATTAAAATAAAAATATAAAGTTTAAAACTGACCAAAAGAAAAATCATTGTAAGTTCAGTAGAAATTTTTTATGCCTTTGTTTTAGGTAGCTTTTCTATTATTAGTAAAATCAGGAGACACACACACACACACACACACACACACACATTTGTTGCTTTTAGTAACATGACCAATTTCCAATAAAAATTCTTTAAAATTGATATTTTAACTTTTAAAAGCCAGTGCCAAATTTGAAATTGAACAAATATCCTTTCTAACATGTGTAAACAAGGTCTCTGTGAGCTTTTTACAAACTAGCTATTTAAATATGTGGAAGAGTATGGACTTTATATTACTGCTGACTCAAGAGAAGGTACTTGCTGTGTGGGCAGAGAACATCTAAGCTATTTGTGAAGGGAAGAGTATGTCACCTAAATTAATGTTGTAGAATTGCCTCATAAGTCATCCCCACCATTCTGCTCTACCACACTAGTGGAAAGAGTAGAGGTCAATATTCTTCTCATTTAAAACATGCAGAGACTATTCATCTACTATGGGCTCATATCCTTTCTTGTAGACAGGATGCAATAAGATTCAGATTAAAAACCTCTTTTGGAAACCAACTATTCAAAGCAATAAATCACCCATTAAACTTGAACAAATATTTCAAAATCTTGCTTGCTACTTCCTGATACTGAATAGCGCAACTAGCCTATCTGTATAGAGTAGACCTCCAACAGACTGAGATTTCAGCACTGTGGGCTAAGCTCCTCTTGCCCATGCAGTAAATGAGTTCCATCTTGATGTGTTCACTGGAGCTCTCATTTTCACAGGAAATCCTTTTAAAAGATATATGATATTTCTTTGCACAATTAAACTTAAGAATGTTTTTGCGTAGGGAGTGCTGTAGTATTAAGCATGGTGATTGTGATTCATGTAAAGAAGAAAGTAGGCACTCCAGGTAGAAAAGGTTAGAGACACACGATGAAAAGTAAAGAGGACAGAAAGTGACAAAAATAAACCTCAAGTGGTCCAAGTTTTACTTCCTGTTTGCTTTTTTTTAAAAAAAATAATAGCGTGATACATATATCTATAGAAAGATTAAAGAATTATTTCTGAATATTGGGGTTGAATAATTGCTACTTACAGGAAATAATTATTACTGATCGTAAAAATAACTAAATATTGAAATAACTTTTCCTAGCCCTATAAGCTAATTTTAAATAGTAAATATATTCTTGGTACTATTTTGTTCCAGGGATGCACAAAGAGTTCTTGTTTCAGTTTTCTTCCACAGGGAATCAGCTCATTCAGTATATCCATATGGTGTCCTAGATTCTATTGAAAATCAATGAATCAACGTACAGTGAATGACAGTGGACCACTTCAATGTCCTCATTTTGTTTTCCATTATTTAGTGTTTTAAAACTTTGGTTTGGATTTATTTATATTTCAGAACATTAAATATCTAAAACTGGTTAGCATTAATGAGAAGGACTTGACAAGATGGTGGGAAAAAGGAGAGAAGCGATGAACTACTTACAGCTGGAATGATGATACAAGAACAGCTGAGTGGTTCATTTCCAAATGGATCCACAGACTTTGCCAATTAACTTCTTTCTGTCAAAGTCTTAGTTTTAAAAATCAAACTACTTCTGTAGCAACATTTCTCTCAGATAATTTTTAAGCAACTCTTTGAACACCAATTATATATGAAACTATGGCAGGTTTTTAATTACAAAGATATTAAAACATAGTGGCTCCTGTTTACAAGATGCTCTTGGTCCTTATTAAAGTCATAATGACAGTAATACAAATAAGTGTCATTCTTGGAGTGGTTGTTGTTACTGTTAGGTGCTTTCGAGTTGACGATGACTCGTAGTGACAATAGCACAGCACCCTTATCCTCACTGTCTCTACTATCCTCAAATTTACTGTTGAAATCCCTGTGCCAATCCATCTCATTCCGAGTCTTCCCCTTAGCCAATTCTCTACGTTTACATACAACACCATAGAAAGTTATCTGTGGTGGTATAGGGATAAAAAAAAAAATTGAAAAAACAAAACAAAACAAAAACAAAAAAACCTTCAGGAAAGAGGTAGCATTGGAAAGAAATCTTGAAAAAAATTGCAAAAGATAATGTATATTTGACATTTGAGATCAAGCCAATGACAGGTATTAGAAATTTAGGGTGCAATAACAGTATTTTGGTTACTATTTCTACCACAAACTATTTTAGCCAGTTGATATTTTCTTCCCATGCACTGTTAGCTGATTAGATGAAATCTGTTACTAAGTATTTATCATCTCTACTTTCCCTACATTTCTTACTATAAATAATTTAATCTTTAAATATGACTTCTCATTAACACTATTTCCAAATCATTTGGTCATCTTCAATATAATTCTTTGATTGTTCACAAGTTCTCTATGTTCACAAGGAACAGTGTACTTTTGATTATCAGATTAGGAGAAATCATAATGTATTTCCCTTTTTATTTCTGTGAGTCAAGTAAAAACATCATAAAATCAATCCAAGTGCCAGAGATTACACCCTGTTTCCTTAGGTAGTTTAAGAACACTGGCATAGAGGAGAGAATAGTGATCTCACTCTTAGCATTTGTTGTAGATTGCTGTCATATAAAATAGGTAAAATTCATTTTTTATTTTATACTGATTTAATTACAAAATTTAAATACAATATTTTTCACAAAAGATCCTTCCATTTTTATTCACCACCCCCAACAAATTGTGCAACTCTATGATTAATACCCCACCCTACCCCTGCCCGTCCTCACCCATCTGCTTCTACCCTCTCCACCCCTTGGATCTTCATATTCATTCTACAATAACGGTTTTATACAGTCCTTGTGCAACTGAGTTAGTTAACTCACTCATTATAATGCTCTGTATTGCCTCCCAAGTTAGGTAGTAAGTAATTTACAAAATCATTGCTCCTGCATGCTGCATAGTATTCCATTGTATGAATGCACCACAACTTCTCAATCCATTCATTTTTGGTTGGACATCTGGGCTGTTTCCATGCTCTTACAATAGTGAATAACTCTGCTATGAGCATTGGTGTACAAGTTTCCATTTGAACCTCAGATTTCATTTTCTTGGGGGATATTTCAAGCAATGGAATAGCCGGACATATGAAATTTCTAAGGTCAGCTTTTTGAGAAAGTGCCAAACTGCCTTCCAGAATGGTTGTACCATTTTACAATCCCACCAACAATGTATTAGAGTTCCTATATCACCACATCCTCTCCAAAATTTATTGCTTGCTGCCCTGTTAAACTTTGCCACTGTTACTGGAGTGAGAGAGTACTTCATTTTGATTTTGAATTGCATCTCTATTATTGCCAGTGATTTGGAGCATTTCTTCCTGTGGCTATTGGCCATTTGAACATCTTCCTCTGTGAAAATTCTTTTCATGTTCTTTGCCTATTTTGTAACTAAGCCATCAGTCTTTTTCTTGTTTAGACCCAAGAGTATCATACAAAGTTTCATCATGAGACTCTTGTCTGAGATGATATTACCAAATGTTTATTCCCAGTCAGTAGGTTTTCTTTTCACCCTATTAGAAAAGGTGACTTAATCTTTAGGAGGTCCCATTCATCAATTTTATCCTGTTCAGATTGTGCATTTCAGGCCATATTTGGCAATTTTTTAATACCATGCACTATGCCGTTTAAGCTTGATCCCAGTTTGTCTCCTATGAACTATATAGTTTGGGGCTTTACTCCCAAGTCACAGGATCCACTTTGAGATGATTTTTGTGTATGGTATGAGATGTGGTCTTGTTTCACCTTTCTGCAGGTAGGAAGAAAGTCCAGTTTTGCCAGAAGCATTTGTTAAAGAGGATGTCATTTCCCCATTCGATAGGTTTTATTTCCTTTCGAATATCAGTTGACCATAGAAAGCTAGATCCATTTCTAGGTTCTCAATTCTGTTCCACTGGTCTATGTGCCTGTCATTGTACCCATACCATGCTATTTTCGTTACTACTGTTGTGTAGTAGGCTTTGGGGTCAGGGAGTGCTATGCCGCCCACTTCATTTTTGTTTCTCAGAAGTGTTTTGGTTATTTGGGATCTTTTTCTTCTCCAAATAAACTTGAAAATTTCCATTTCGATCTCCTTGAAAAATTAGTTTGGTGTCTGTATTGTGATTGCATTAAATATGTAGATTGCTTTTGGTAGGATTGTCATTTTCACAATATTGAGTCTTCCTATTCATGAACAGCACACATTTTTCAATTTCTTTAGATTTTTTATTATGTCTTTTGGAAAAGTTCTGTAGTCTATTGCTTTCTTGGTTTCCTTCTCTGAGTTCTCTTTTTTACTGTAGAGGAATCCCTCTGATTTTTCTTCCTTTCTTTCTTTTTTTCTTTTTTGTATATTAATCTTACAACCTGCTGCTCTACTGAATTTGTCTAATAGCTCTAACAGGATTTGTTGTTTTTAAGTCTTACCATTGGTTTCAGATTGTTGTCATATTAAATAAAACTCTTGACAGCCAGCTCAGATCATTTTCCAGGTTCTGTTTGTAACCTATAATATCCTACCAAAGTTGTCTTTCAAAAGAGGGAATTGAAGCATTATGCTGAGTGAACTAATTCAGTCTTATAAGGACAAATACTGGATAAAACCATTATTGTAGAATGAATATGAGGATCCAAGGGAGGCAGGGAGAAGCACAGGGGTGAGCATGGGGAAGACTTGGGGGGAATGTTAATCTTAGGGTTGCACAATTCAATGTGGGGTGAAGAAAATGGGAAAGATCTGGTGTGAAAAACAATGTCTTTGAACTTTGTAAATAAATCAGTGTAAAATTTAAAAATTAGAATAAAGACTAAAAACGGTAAAAAAAGAGGGGACTGATTTCACTGCCACAGTATATAGGAAAGCAAGTGAGATTTTTAAAAAAGAGAGATCATGAAGTAAAGTTGCTGCATAGGCAAGTATGTGATCCACTGCAGATAATGCAGACAGTTTCAGCAACAAGATGCAAAAGACCTCAAGCAGAGCACAAGCATGGCCATCTGGAGCAGAAACATGCAAGAGAGTAAAGTATATACAAGTCACCTTTACTCCCATCCTTAACTCATAGTAATTGTATTTGAGGAGTTTTAATCTACCATCTGTTCTAGGAGAGAAGGATGGGAAATCTCACCCATGTGTTTAATGCCTCTGAAAATCCACTGAATGTCAGCTATAGGTCAGTTCTGACTCAATGGATACAACAACAATAATAACAACATGATAATATGTGAGAAAACTCTAACCACTTAGTGGATAAGTGGCAATCTTCTCCAGTGTGATTTACAGATTCTGAGAACCTGATGGAGGGACAGCTATGAGTCAGTTCCAACTCGATGGCAAAGAATGATAACAACATTGTAATATTTAGCATCCATTTGTTATATATCCTTTTATCTATATATGTTTTTGCACTCAACTCTAAGAAACAAAAGAGTGGAATAGCCACTATAGCCCTGCAAAGTCGATTCCCTCTTTATTAGCTTACTGAAAAACTGAGAGTAATTTATTATGATTAAGCATTATCAGAAAATCAGAAAAGAAATGGCCCATCATTTCTGAGAGGAAAAAAAGGTAATTTTCTATGTGATTTCAAATGAATGAAAAGAAAAATCACTATTGCTGCACTGACTAAACTGCACAAATAATTTTTTGTGATTGATTAAGCTTCCAAATATTGTTATGGCAATTAATCATTTGCATCAGCTACTCACAGTTGTACATGCCATAAATAGAACAATAGTGAAAAAGCAGGACTCAATTTGGTTGTAATCTGTTCAGGTAGTCTTAGAAATCTCTCAAAAATGGAAGAAAAAGTAGGTATTAAATGTCTCAGTAACATAAGCATTCTGATTTTCATTTTTATTGCACTAACAGAATTTGATTTTGAATTGTAGAACTTTAAGCTAGATAATGTGTTCCAGTTTTCAAAGACTTAAAGTTTTCTCCTGCCAAAATAAAGGCTGAAATTACTCTAAGTTCCCTATTCACCTGTATGTCTCTTTGAAAAGTAATAGTTTATTCACCCTTTTCCACACTCTTTATTTTTCTGCCTACTGGAATAAATTTGAGTTGAATGTTTAATCTATGCATTTCAGCAAGCATTTAAATGATTAAAAAGCTGTCTATATGAAGATAGCTAAATGTGGCACTTTAAAAAATACAATTAATCCACACAATTACCTGAAATATACTATCCTGAATCAGAACTTATCTCTGGCCTTTTTGCATCTCTTCATAAACCCTCTACAGTACATACGTATAATAGGTTCTCAGATTTTCTGGGTGAATATGAATATCTTCTGATTTTATTTGTATTTTGTTATCCACCTCCTTCATCATGGCCACTAGGAAAGCAGGAAGTCTCTCTGTCTTTCAGGACTAAGCTCTGAAATATGGATTTGCTAAGGTGAATGTCATTAAGGACAGTTAAAGGATCAAAGTGTTCTTAAGAATGTGGCCTGATCAGAAATTTAAGTCCTGTTATCTTCAAGGAGGAATAAAATAAAGAGATCACCGAGTAATAGCATAAAGAACACTGAGACAGGAGTTAGCTATCTAAGAAATCTGCCTTGCCCAACTGTGTCATATCAAGTGAGTTCTCTTTTGACTTCTCTAGGTCTTGTGGTGTAATTCTTACTAGAGTGTTGCCTTACTGGAACCCAAAAGCTGTGGTTGTCTGATGTTTAGTATCTACCAGTAGCTCTGATGGCAGATGATGGCAGAAGATGGAAAATCTCCTCTCCTGCAATTTGCAGTCTAAAAAAAACCTCTGGAGGTTCAGCTATGAATCTGTTTCCACATTATGCCAATGAGTTTGAGTTTGCATTTGAGATCTCAATGTATTCATCTGTGAAATGAAGAAACTTGAATCCATGATTCCTATGTATGTCAGGGTAAAAAGTTTTTATCAGCCTATTGCCTTTATCAACAAACAAAAAAAAATGCTATAGAAATATCTTTATATTTAAGTTTTGATAAAACAAAATGAAAATGGGGCATGTATTTTGATTCTTTATCCAGAGCCTTTCTTTCCCCATTTGTTTTTCACCTTTTTTTTTATATGTGGTTAGAGCTTAAGCATGTAATGTGCATGTATTTGGGAAGTGGGAAGGAGTATACGGTGCACTGTTGTTTTTATGAGCCGTTGAGTCGCCTGAGACCCACAGCAACCCTATGTACAGAAGCTCTGAAACCTGCCCTGCCCTGAGAAAATATCACTAATCCCAAAACACCAACCCCCATTGCCCCAATACTGTATCAATCCATCTTATCTGGGGACTTCCTCTCCTGCGCTGTTCCTCCACCCTTCTGAGCATGATGTCCTTCTCCAAAGACTTGTCTCCCTTGGCCATGTGCCCAAAATATGTGAAACAGAGCTTCAAAATCTCAGCCTCCAAAGAGAAATTTTGTTTCACCTTCTCCAAGACAGACCTATTTGTTTTCTTGTGATCCACAGTATGTTCAAGACTCTTCTCCAACACCACAATTTGAAGGCATCAATTCCTCTGTCATCTTTAGTCATCATTCAGTCCTCTGAAGCATAACAAGTATTGAAGGCTTTGGACTGGATTAGGTGCACCTTAGCCTTTAGAATGACATTGTTGTTTTTAGAACTTTAAAGAGCTCTCTGACAGCAGATTTTCCCAGTGCAAATCATCTTTTGATTTCCTAACTGCTGGTGTTAGCAGTGTTGGTTGTGGTGCTGAGCCGGTTGTAGTTGTTAACAACCTCTATCTCCTCTCCATCTAGCATGGTGCTGCTAATTGGCCCAGTAGTGAGACTCTTTCTCTTCTTGATGTTGAGCTTCAATCTATATTAAAAACTATAGTCTTTGAACTTCTACAGCCAGAGCTTCAGTTCCTCCTAAGTTTCAGCAAGCAAAGTTGTATCCTCTGCATAACACAGATTGTTGATGTGTCTTCCTCGAATCCTGATGCCACATTCCTCTTCATAAAACCCTGCTTCCTGAATGATTTGTCCTGCATACAGATTAAAAAGGTTTGGTGACAGGATGCATCCCTTACACACTCCTTTCCTGATTTTGAACCATGCAGTGTTTCCTTGCTCTGTTCTGAGGACTACTCCTAGTCCAAGTATGGGTTTCACATAGGCACAATCAAGTGTTCTAGGATTCCCATTCTACTCAAGGTTAGCCACAGTCAAATGCCTTCGAATAGTCAATAAAACACAGATAGACATTCCTGTGATACGCTCTGCTTTCTGCCAAGATCCATCTGACATCGACAATAACTTGCAATACTTACATAAATCTTCCATTTTTCCTGTTTCCCTTTCTTCACTGTGCCAAGCATTTTTAATGCTAAGGCTATGTTATATACTATATGCCCATAATCCTCTCTTCTTCATGGTCCTGTATAGTGTTCTCAAATGATAATTTGCTTGACATTTGAGAGATCAAAACAAAAGAAGCCATTCATTACTCTTGGAAGTTCATGACAGTCAGATAAAGTCAAGACAGAAGCAGTAGTGATTGGCTATTCTGTACTTGTCCTTTTTTCACCACTGCACTCATCCTACCTAGTCTTCCAGACTGCTGAGGTTGCTGACCAGCTGGGCTGCAGATTCATCTAGGCAGCCATATAAGAAGCAATTACTGCTGTAAAATGACAGCTTACATAGTCTTCTCCACAACCGCCCTCTTTATGGTCTCACTTAGCCTGCCATAAATGCTTGACTTCTTGGATCCCTGCAAAAATCTTATTCCCCTGCTTGTAAAAGTACTTTAGTAACTTCACAGTGACTTTTTCTCCTATGCTCTAGTAATGTCAATGTGGAATTTCACTGTCTGAGCAATTCATCATTTCTTGTCTAATGCCTAAATTACAACACTAATTATAATAAATTCTTTATTCTCAAGACATTTAGAGCCTTTTTCCCTCTGGCTTAATAATGGAAACAATGGTACTTATTACATATATTGCAATCGAGGCCCTAACCTTACCGAGTTATGCTAACCCTCTACAAATTATCTTCACATCTCTCATTTTTAAAAAAATATCTTGATAGCCTGAAGAAATATGGACTTTCCACTTTTCCCAGTTACCAGAATACAAGCTCTTCAAGTCTCTGCTTCTAGATGATTCTCCTATATTCCAGAAGAGAATGAAATTAAAAGTGAAAGGAGAATTTTCCAGGCATTTCACATCCCTAAATTGTCCCTGAGAGGAAGGAAGTTGAAATATGGTTATCAAGTGTAACTCCAGTAATTGTCCCTGAGACCCCCAATCATTTTAAAATTAATTCTTATCTGTTAAGAAAAAATAAAGGACTATCCAGAACACAGAGGACTCAGTGGCATAGAGGGAAAATGTGTTCATGAAAACCAGTGTAAACAAAGACAACATGTAAAAGTAAAGCTAAAATTAATTTATATTTTAATTAACAAAAGACTTCAGATTGTTAAAGATGCTAGAAATATAGTCCATATTAGAAGTGAAGGAAGTTCTTTAACTACTTTGGAAGGCACTCTTTGACTCTTACGTCTATTGTTTTCTAGTCCATTTTCAAAATAGCAAGGCCTTATAAAATGCTCAAATGCAAAAATTTAGTTCAAATAATTCTCAACATTCATCTGGACCCTTTTTTTATTCCATCTTATGTTTCTAAATCACATTTATTTCATAATGTTAAATTCAAGCCTGATGAAATCCCTTGACAAAAGAATCGAACAAGTCCAAATTGATCTCTTAAGTGAATCAATAGAAACTTAACTGAAATGGATTGGGGATTTTATCAAACTTGATGTGGTAGAACACTAATAAGATCGCTTCCAATTCACACATATAGAAATAAATTTTCAGCACAAATTGATCTGATTACTAAGGATGAATGGTCACCTTTAATAATAGATTAAGGTGGTAAAGAATTCCATCTTTTTTCATAACAAAACGCTATTTTTTTTCTTTTAAACTATGTGATTATGTTAACTTTTCTTTTTTTCTTTTTAGACTAATTTTAATATGTTCAGTATTAACTGTAGAAATATTTAAATCTTTATAACTTGGCCATCTATTTTTTTCAACTTATTAAAGTCTTCTGAAGTGTATTCAAAAGGGACGTTTGCAATAGCCAAAGAATGCATAATGAAGTGAATGCATTACTTTTGTAAATAAAAAATATATACTATCACTGCATTGAAGTCACTTCTGAATCATAGTCGCTGGGAGGACAGAACAGAACTGTGTGATAGTGCTTCTAAGGCTGTAATCCTTCTTGGGCAGACTGCCACATCTTTCTCCTGTGGGAAACCTTGAATGATCATATTATAGATCTCTCAGTTAGCAACCAAGTGTTTATTCACTGCGCCACCATTAAACCTCAACAATCTCCTTAAAAACTATTCATTAAATAATATAAATAATGGTAAAGCTCTCAACACAATGAAAGATTGTATGTTTTAAGTGCTAGCTTTGTCTGCACCGCGATTATTAATTTGAAATATCACACACACGTTTCCTGGAAGATCTGTGAAATGTTTAGATTTGCTAATATAACATGTAAAATATGCAGATGAATCTTCCAGTTGGTCTATGGGAAAGACTTAATGTTCTCATAGATTAAAGTCTCAGATTGTATCTCTAAGAAATATATACCTTAATCTATCCTCGAAGCCATTTGAAACATTAGAAGATTTATCCAATCTGTTATTCACAGGGGTTTTTTTTTCAGCATGCAGTGACTGAATTTCTGCAACTGTGATGTTAGTTACAGAATACTCATGAGTCTCATTTTTCTCCATAAAGAGAAAGAATGTTGCTTTGACATACTTATGTTGTTGTTGTTGTCGTCATGTCATTGAGTCGCTCGTGACTCATAGTGACCCTGTGTACAACAGCTCTATCATGTGCCAACTTTGCTGACTCTGACACACCTACCCTCATTACCTCAATCACTGAATCAATCCATCTCATCGAGGATCTCTCTCTCTTTGTCAGTCCATCCATCCTTCCAAGCATGTTCCTCTCCAAAGACCAGTCCCTCCTTGAAACATGTCCAAAGTATGTCAGAGTAAGTCTCAGAATCCTTGCTTCCAAGGAGCAGCCCTATTTAACCCTCTCTATGATGAACCTGAACCAGAACAGATTATCCAGGAGGCTGGGCTCTATGAGGAGAAATGTAGCACCAGCATTGGTGGAAGATCTATCAACAACCTGCTTTATGCAGATGGCACAACCCTGCTTGCTGAAACTCAAGAGGACCTGAAGCGCTTGCTGCTGAGGGTCAAGGACTGCAGCCTCCAATATGCATGGAGGCTCAATGTCCAGAAGACAAAGATTCTCACCACTGGACCAATTGGTAGCATCAGGATGGATGGTGAAGGGATTGAGATTGTTCACAACTTTAGTTTGCTTGGCTCCACAGTCAACACTCTTGGCACCAGTAGCCAGGAAATTAAAAGGTACATTGCCACAGGAAAGTCTGCTGTTAGAGACCTCTCCAAATTACTGAGAGCAATGGTGTGTCTCTGGAGACTAAGGTGCATCTGATACAGGCCATGGTCTTTGCAATCACTTGTTATGCGTCAGAGAGTTGGACAATGACTAGGGAGGACAGAGGAGAATTGATGCCTTTGAGCTGTGGTGCTGGAGAAGAGTATTGGATGTACCAGGGACTGCTAGGAAAACAAAGAGATTCATTCTGGGGAGGGTTAAACCGGGCAGCTCCTTCGAGGCAAGGATTCTGAGGCTCTGTCTAACATACTTTAGGCATTTTGTAGGAGAGACCGGTCCTTGGAGAGGGACATCATGCTTGGGAGGGTGGAGGGACAGTGCAGGAGGGGAAGGTCCTCTATGAGGTAGATTGATTCAGTGACTGGGGTAATCAGTATGGGTGTATCAGAGACAGTGCAATTGGCACAGGACATAGGGTGCTGTGGGACATAGGGTCGCTATGAGTCGCAAGCGACTCGATGGCACATAACAACAACAGTATGATGAACCTGTTTGTTCTCCTGGAAGTGCATGGTATATTCAACACTCTTCTCCAGTACCACAGCTCAAAGGCATCAATTCTCTCTCTATCATTCCAAGTCATTGTCCAGTTCTCTGATGCATAAAAAGAAACTGCAAAGACCATCGCCTGGATCAGGCACACCTTACTCTCCAGACTGACATCACTACTCTTCAGTACTCTGGAGAGGTCCCTGACATCAGACTTTCCCAATGCAATTCATCTCTTGATTTCCTGGCTGCTGATACCAAGAGTGTTGATTGTGGAGCCAAGCAAGCTAAAGCTATTAACAATCTAAATCTCAATTTCTTCATCACTCATCATGATGCTGCTAATTGTCCCAGTGGTGAAAATCTTTGTTTTCTTGACATTGAGCTTCAGTCCTATTAAAGGCTGTAGTCCTTGACCTTTTGGGGCAAGCACTTCAGGTCCTCCTCATTTTCAGCAAGCAGGATTGTGTCATCTGCATAACTCAGGTTGTTAATGAATCTTCCTCCAATCCTGATGCCACATTCCTCCTCATAGAGCTCAACCTCCTGGATGATCTGTTCTGCATATAAATGTGTTCTGCATATAGGTATGAAGACAGAATAAAACCTTGGCATACATCCTTCCTGACTGAACCATGCAGTGTCTCCTTCCTCTGTTCTGATGACTGCCTCCTGGTCTAAGTATAGGGTTCTCATGAGGAAAAGCTGTAGTTACTGTAACCTCATACACAAGAAATCAAAACAAATTTGGCACCATATCTATGAGAAATTGTGAATAAGACCATTGTGATCTGCAGTTTCTTTGGCTGCTTTTATGAAGCAGATTGGCAGATTGCTTTCCTAGTGTGTTTATAACTTCTGTGGAAACCCGTTTATCCTTCTAACAACTTTCAAAACTTCATCAATAGACAAGTACTGACTGCACATAAGATACATTAGCAGGAATCAAATGTAGTTCTCCCACAAGAAAGATACAAAATGCACCTCTGAACTAGCAATGCTACCCTCAGGTTCTAGGATTATTCTATTGTTTGCTCATGAGTCATCTAGGACTCGATGACACTTAACAACAACAAAATAGAGAGATCTCAGTTGACCTCATGCACAGAAATTGATGTTACCAAGCCAAAGGTGGGTGATTTTTGTCTGTGGCCCTTAGACTTGTTTTAATTGTTTTTGGTCCAACATTCTTCTAAGTGGTATAGCACTGGTCTGTGCTTTGCTGTACAGAGGTAACTCATGGTTACTGTGAAGCTCAACACTGTAACACTGATGTGTCAAATGTGATAATGGTTACTGATGGTGGACAGTGTTTGCTGGAGCTGTGTGAGTAAAACAAGCTTGGAAGCAGGAGTGGCATCCACTTCCGAAATAGTTTGTGTCCAGAAACCTTATGAACCTGGAGAAATGATGAAAGTTATACAACTATTCGGGTCTTTCCTTCATAGGATCGCTATGGGTTTTCTACAACTCGATGGCTCTTAACAACAACAACAACAAGGAATACATTGGGTGTGTCATTTATGGACCTCCTTTTACTAGTTGTTGTTGTGCAATCTCAAGTTTTAATTGACTCATACCTGACCCTTCAGTGGGTTTTCAGAGGTCATATGTTGAATAGGAGGAAATTGACCACCTTTCTCCCACTAAGCAGCTTGTTTGTGTATTTGAGCTATATGCCTAGGATTGGCAGAGCAAATCCTTACCCACTATACCACAAAGAGCCCTCCTATTACACAATATTACAAGACCTAAGACTTATTCCCCTTGAAGGAAAAAAAAACCAACCCTCGTCTCCTTCCTTTTGTTTTCTGTGTGTCTGTCCTTGAATATTAAACACTATTGAGTTCATCTTCCATGTCCACTGTTAGGACTATTTACCTAACAGAAACAAAATGCTCCTCTAACTGAAAAAAATCTTAAAAAAGGAACTAAAACCTGGGTGAAAATACATTTTGTTCTTGTAATCTCTTCTGCATACTTGTGGATGTGTTATGAATTAGAAATCCTTAATCATAATTGTGCTTTATTAGGAAATTACAAAATAATTCAGATTCCCTAATTTACCTCTTTTTCCCCTCTCTGTTTTAAAAAACTCACAGGCAGTGAGTGGTTATAATTTCAGGTGGCCCTTCATTAGTTTCCCAAGGCTGCAAATCTTAACAGTATCAGACTGCCTATATAGCTCCAGTAGAACTGCTAGAGAGCCACTTACCTTTCGGTGGGCAGTGCAACACACCACACGCTACGTCATCAGAGTTTCTTTCTTTATTCTTCTTATTGTTAGGTGACATAGAGTCAATTATGACTCATAATAACCCTGTGAATAACAGACCTTGTATCATTCTGACCATCTCTGATGGAATTGAGTCCAATGTAATAGTCACTGTGTCAATTCACCTTGTCAAGCATGTTCCCCTCTTTCTCTGAACCTCCCCTTTCTCAGCATAATGTCTTTTGCCAAGGACTGATCCTTCTTAACAACATGCTTAAGGAAGGTTCACTAGCCTTGCTTCTATGGAATACCCTGATTGGACTTATTTCCCAAAGCTGATTGAAAAAGGGACAATTTGCGTAGATTAGATTTGTTTATTTGGAGTTGTTTTTTTAAAATTAACACCAATAACAGATCTTACTATTATCTTTCAACACCAGGGACTATGAAAAAGAAATGATGCACAAAATATGATACATACTCTTAAATGACCTAGGCTGATCATGTCTTCTTCCATGTTGGGTTCCACTAGAGGACTTTTTGTTCTCGTTCTGTTCTTTATGAAGATTGCTCATATTTTTTGTGGGTACTATGGAGTTGACTCTGACTCATTTCAATACTGTATGTATACAACAATATGAAACCTTTCTCTAACTTATATTACCATCAAAATCAATGCTAATTTTTGCAAACATTATGTCAATCCATCTCATTGAAGGTCACCTTTTCTTAAATGATTTTTTGCAAGTATGTTAACCTTCAAAATATTCTTTTCAGCTCTTCATACAAACATCAGTATTTCAGTTTCTCCTTTGGAAAATGCTAATTGGTCTCTACAATACTGAAACTGGGAAGTAGACTTGTGACTTTTTTGGCCAGTGGAGTAACAATGAAATGATGTAGGCTGATATTCTGCTGAAGTTAGTGTTTATGTGGTTTTCCCATATCTCCTTTCTTTTGCAGAAACAAATTCCTAGAGAAAGACTACTGTGCAACCCTGAGTTCTAGAGGTTAGGCAAAAAGAAGCAGAGTCAGTACTGGCCTAAAACGAACACAGCAAGAGAAAGAAAAACATTTATCATTATAAGCCATTTATCATTATAAGTAGGATATCTTTATTACTCAGTACATTACAATTTGTTCTGATAGTTATAAACTGCATGTCAGATTTTTGGGGAGATAATAAATGACACCAAGAAGAGGAAGTAGAGTATGATGCTTCTGTATGAACCAAACAGCAGAAGAGATGAGTTGAAGGTGTTTATTTTTAGTTTTTTTAACATGAAAGTGAAAGATAAATTTCTGGAAAATATATATATATGTGTGCATATATTATATTAGATAATATCATATTGTTTTTTGTCAAAATATTTACTATTTTAATTTATACACTTATAATTTATGTTTATTTACTATGACATTGTGGACATTTTTCATGTCTTATACATTTTGAAAAGGAACATTTTCAATAGTTATATTGTATTATTTTTATTTATTTATTGTTTCATTGGCATTTAAGTGTCTCCAGTGATAAACTATTTTCAATGACTCTGTGAATGAAAAACAAATAAACAGAAACTCTTTGTTCTTACATACAGATTTTAACTATGTATTTTTCCAGCATTAGCTATATGGTTTTTACTTTTTAAAAGTCTGCTTTACATACACTTATTTTGATATGTATATATGGAATGTCTATTATTTTGATATAACATTATATTAATTTCAGTACATTGCACAGAGTTGACGTAAATTGCACAGAGCTGATACATAATAATTATAAGAAAGGTGACCCAACAGAGTGTGGAAACTATAGAAAAATATCATTGATTTCACATGCAAGCAAGATTCTGCTGAAGATTATCCAAAATCAACTGGAACAGCACATCAGCAGAGAACTGCCAGAAGTCCAGGCCAGGTTTAGAAGGGGTCGTGGTACTAGGGATAGTGTAGCTAATATTAGACGGATCTTGCCTGAAAGCAGGGAGTACCAGAGGAATGTCTATCTGTGCTTCATTGATTATGAAAAGGCTTTTGACTGTGTGGATCATAATAAACTGTTATGACTCTAAGAAGAGTGGGAATCCCAGAACACTTGATCATGCTAATGTGAAACTTATATTTGAATCAAGAAGCAGTCGTTAGAACAGAACAAGGAAACACTGCATGGTTCAAAATTGGTAAGGGCATATGCCAGGAATGCATCCTATCTCCATACCTTTTCAACCTATATGCAGAACAGATTATCTGAAAGGCTGGGCTCTATGAGGAGAAATGTGGGGTCAAGATTGGTGGAAGATCTGTCAACAATCTGCATTATGCAGATGACACAACCCTGCTTGCTGAAACTGAAGAGGACCTGAAACACTTGCTTCAGAGGGTCAAGGACTGCAGCCTCCAATATGGATTGAGACTCATTGTTAAGAAGACAAAGATTCTCACCATTGGACCAATTGGCAGCATCAGGATGGACGGTGAAGAGATTGAGATCATTCACAGCTTTAGCCTGCTTGGCTCCACAATCAACACTCTTGGCACCAGCAGCCATGAAATTAAAAGACGTATTGCCATGGGAAAGTCTGCTGTTAGAGACCTCTCTAAAGTACTGAAGAGCAATGGTGTGTCTCTGGAGACTAAGGTGTATCTGGTACAGGCTATGGTCTTTGCAATCACTTGTTATGCATCAGAGAGCTGGACAATGATCAGGGAGGATAGAAGGAGAATTGATGCTTTTGAGCTTTAGTGTTGGAGAAGAGTGCTGAGGGTACCATGGACTGCTAAGAAAACAAACAGATTCGTCCTGGAGAGGGTTAAACCGGGTGGCTTCTTGAAGGCAAGGATTCTGAGACTTCATCTGACATACTTTGGTCATGTTGTAAGGAGGGACCAGTCTTTGGAGAAGGACATCATGCTTGGGAGCGTAGAGGGCAGGCGCAGAGGGGGAGGCCCTCTGGGAAGTGGATTGATTTGGAGACTGGGGCAATCGGGATGAGTGTGTCAGAGACAATGAGATTGCCATAGGACAGAGCAGAGTTTAGAGCTGTTGTACATAGGGTCACTATGAGTCGCAAGCGACTCAACGGCACATAACAACAACAACAACAACATCCAACTAATAAAATAGTAGTGTGAACATACTTTTCTTTGACTCTTACAAAGAAAACAGAGAAGATAGTGGGATAGTTTTCCAAACAACAGGTCTGTGGATGAGACAGCTACATGACAAATTATAATTTTAGGAGGGTAAGTTTTAGCTTGTGGACTGAGTTTTAGTCTACAATTGATATAATGGCCAAGGCCTCATTAATATTTTATAAAAGAAAGGAAAAATGGCAAAACCCAGTATTTTAATATTCCCAGGTCCTCCTTTTACCCCTTTTTCAGAAACTAAGATCTGTTTAACATGTGAAATGAAGGAGCTTTAAAAACATATTCAGCAGTTATCAGTATCTTCTCGGAAGTGAAATCTTACTGATTGAATTGTGAAATGGAAAATGTAACAGAAGAAAAACTAATGTCAATATAATTAACCAATATAATTAATTAGCCATTGATGACAAATTCAGATAATATAGAGTAGGAGACAAAAAGAGAAAACAAAAGTTTTCTTTATGTTAAATTCATCACCTATTATGTATGCCCAAGGCAGTGTCGAGTTCTTGGTGAGAATTGTACCCAACTTTCTAACTTGAGTGATGAGATAAAAGGTAATATTATTCATTCTCCGGTAGACAGAAACACAAGTTGAAGAGCTATATTCAGAAAAAAAAGTAAGTAGATATGGACAGGTGGGGGAAATATGAGACTAGAGTGTTTGATATATGTGTATGTGTTTATTCATTTGTCAGTGTGGTAGTAACATCCAACAAGTATCAACTTGGTTGGCCCAGTATTTAATCCTCTTTATTAGCTAGTTACACCCTGTGATTTAATCTTACAAGGAAACAGAAAACAGTTTATAACCTGGAAAAAATTTTATCAAGACAATAAAGTAATGTAAACAAATACTTGCACAATACTATCCTTTAACTCATTTAGAGTTAGAGCTTCTCATTAAATATAGTCAGAATTGATACCACACTGTGAATTACAAGGTCTTAAACATTCCTTTAACTGATACTGGGCTTGTTAAAGTGTAATGGTGGGTAGAGAAAAGAAAATCACAATAAATAATAGAAGACAAATTCTAGGCCTACCAGCAATGATATTTTATCTGCTATTTTCTCTTAAATACAGGAGGAACAACTTGTCATTATCCACACAGTGAAGTGCCTTTGCATAGTCAGTAAAGCTCAAAAAGAAATTTAACTAGAAGTTATCAAATAAAACATGACAGACCAAAAAATAATTAGCCTCTAACAGAAATGTTTACTTGACATAGAGACTACTGGTAGCCTAACGGACAGAAAATAGCATTGCCAAATCTACAGAAGGAAATTAAAATCTTCCAGCTGCTCTGTGGGAGAAAGATGGGCAATTTTCTCACCTATAACGTACAGCCTCTGAAATTCCACTGGAGTTGATTCCCTCCTAACTTGACAGCCATGAGTTAGTTGGTTAGTTGCAGAAAAGAGCTCTGATGGATGTGCGCAGTGTGTCGTGCTGCTGACTAATTGAAAGACTGGAAGTTTTATTCTACCACTCATTCGACAACTGAAAGATGGGAAGTCTCCTCTCATTAACATTTATAGCCTCCATGCAAGCTACCTACTGACTACAGGGCAAGCCCACAGACCAAAGAGGACAACAGACTTCAAAAGAGAGTGCTGCAATAAGGTGAGAGATTGATTCCCAAAGCCAGAATGTTGTGGTGCTGGGGAGTCAGAGGCCTGTGATACCCCAAGAAGGGGACAGATTGAGGTAGGACCTCTAATCACCACTGGGGCCATCCCCCAGATTAAAGAGGACTATAGATTTCAGGAGAGTGAGCTGCAGTCAGGCAAGAGACTCACTATCAGAGACAGCACATGGGAAGTGCCTGAGAGGGTGCTGTCTGCCAACGCCCTGGACAGAGACTACTTCAGGTCAGGAACTCGGTCATGCCAGTCTGCAGACCAAGCAGGACAATAATCTTCAGGAAAAGGAAAATAGCACAATATTCCCCCAGGGCTGCACAGCAGATCAGAGAAGATCTGAATGACATAAAGAAAGGCAAACTTTCCCACTTTACAGCCCCAAAAGAATTGCTAATACAGCTAGTTCTCAACCCCTACAGATGGAAGATTTTAAGCTTATAATGAATCAACACAATCATAAACATAAAGAGCTATAAACAACCTATATGGATAGAATAGAAATGGCTTCACATGTGTTCTTATTGTTATGTGCCGTCGAGTTGCTTGCAACTCATAGCGACCCTATGTACAACAGCCCTAAACTCTTCTCTGTCCTGTGCCAATCGCACTGTCTCCGACACTCCCATCCCGATTATCCCACCTCATAGAGGGCCTTCCCTCCTGCGCTGTCCCTCCACCCTCCCAAGCATGATGTCCTTCTCCAAGGACCGGTCTCTCTTTACAACATGTCCACAGTATGTTAGATGGAGCCTCAGAATCCTTGCCTCCAAGGAGCCATCCACTTTAACGCTTTCCAGGACAAATCTGTTTGCTTTCCTAGCAGTCCATGGTATTCTCAATACTCTTCTCCAGCACCACAGCTCAAAGGCATCAATTCTCCTTCTATCCACCTTGGTCATTGTCCAACTCTCTGATGCATAACAAGTGATTGTGAAGACCATGGCTTGTGTCAAACGCACCTTAGTCTCCAGAGAGACACCATTGTTCTTCAGTACTTTGGAGAGGTCCCTAACAGCAGACTTTCCTATGGCAATGCGTCTTTTAATTTCCTGGCTACTGGTGCCAAGAGTGTTGACTGTGGAGCCAAGCAAACTAAAGCTGTGTACCATCTCAATCTCTTCGCCATCCACCCTGACGCTGCCAATTGGTCCAGTGGTGAGAATCTTTGTCTTCTTGACATTGAGCCTCAATCCATATTGGAGGCTGCAGTCCTTGACACTTTGCAACAGGTGCCTCAGGTCCTCTTCAGTTTCAGCAAGCAGGGTTGTGTCATCTGCATAACACAGATTGTTGATAAATCGTCCACCAATCTTGACCCCACATTTCTCCTCATAGAGCCCAGCCTCCCAGATAATCTGTTCTGCATATAGGTTGAAAAGGTATGGAGATAGGATGCATCCCTGGCATATGCCCTTACCAATTTTGAACCATGCAGTGTTCCCTTGCTCTGTTCTGACGACTGCCTCCTGGTCCAAGTATAGGTTTCCCATTAGAACAATCAAGTGTTCTGATATTCCCATTCTTCTCAGAGTCAGCCATAGATTGTTATGATCCACACAGTCAAATGCCTTTGCATAGTCAATGAAACACAGATAGACATTCCTCTGGTATTCCCTACTTTCAGCTAAGATCCATCTAACATCAGCTACAATATCGCTAGTACCACGACCCCTTCTAAACCCAGCCTGGCCTTCTGTTGATGTGCTGTTCCAGTCGTTTTTGGATAATCTTCAGTAAAATCTTGCTTGCATGTGAAATCAGTGAGATTGTTCTGTAGTTTCCACATTCTGTGGGGTCATCTTTTTTTGATGTAAAAATCGCTTAATATATACCAAGAAAAACTTCACACAATGACAAGAAAGTAACACAATGTCAAGAAAGTAGCAAGCAGCTTCAAACCTTCAGAAAGAAAGAAAGAAAGAACGAAGGAAAGAAAGAAAGAAAGACAGAAAGGAAGGAAGAAAGCACAAAACAAACCTTCTCCTTAAAAAGTACAGAATATTGCAGAGGTAATGATGACTCCAGATACAGGAAGGCAGAAGAAATGTGTCCTTTTTTTTCCTTTTTAAATTTTTATTTCCTTCTGATATATTTATAAAGTTTAAATATATTGTTTTTCACAAAAGTCATGTGAACAATTACAGAAGAAGACAAAAATGATGGAAAGAAGAATGGAAGCCATAAGTTAATACTCCAGAGTTAGGTAATCAGAAGAATTATGTCAACACAGAAAAAAATTAACAACGACAGAAAAAGATGCAAATGATGGAAGAAAGAACAGAAGCCATAAATAGAGTTAATATTCCAGAGACAGGAAAACCAGAAGAAACGTATCAGTGCAAAAGAGTATTGATAACTACATAAGAAATAACAAAAAAAGGAAGAAGGAATTACAATTATAGATAAAGAGGTACAAGAACTTACAAAAATCATCACAAGTCAGAAAGGGTACAGCCAACACAATACTGGAAATAACAGAAATGCATGTAAATGCAATCGAGACCAAAATGACAGAAGGTTCCACCATGCCTAAGGGACAAAAAAAGCAGAACAGAAGAGATGTAACTGAGAGTCAGTGATCTTGAAGACAAGAACTTCAATGGGAACATACAAGGAGACAAATTAGAAAGGAGATGAATGAAAATAGAGAAAACATTACAATCATGTGAGATAACATAAAAATGAACAATGTACATATGATGAGAATTCCAAGACATGAGGGGGGTAGGGAAAGCACTGAGAAAATTGTGGGAGATGTGGTAAAAGAAAACTTCTCAAGTATCATGAAGAACAAGGAAATTCACATTCAAGAAGATCAGGGAACCCCAAACAAACTAAACCACAAAAGGAAAACATCAGGCAAGACAAAGAATACTCAAATTCTCCAAAAGCAGCAGAAACAAAACAAAGGAGAACCAGTTAGACTAAATTCTGATTTCTCAGCAGAAACTATGAACAAGAAGACAAAAGGGTAGTATAGAAAGAAGGTGGGGAGAAAATAATTGCCAGCTAAGGCTTCTGTAAGAAACTGTTCATCAGATATGACAGAGGAATCAGGTCATTTGCAAAAAATCAAGAACTTAAGGAATTTGTGAAAACAAGAGCAACTTTACAAGAAATTCTAAGGGAAGTATTTCATGCAGAGACACCAGTAACCAGAAACAACAGGACAATAACACAACAAAATGGCCACGATAAAAGCTGCACTGCCAATAATGACACTTAATGTGAATGGATTAAATGCATCTATTAAGTCAGAAGAGTAACAGAATGGATTACATAAAACAAAGCCCATCAATATATGGCCTAAAAGAGACACATCTAAGAAATGAAGACAAAGATAAACCAAAAATCAAAGGATGGGGGAAAAGTACTGGTACCCACTAAAAAGCACAAGTGGCAAAACGAATGTCTGAAAATAGATGTCAGAATGAAAACCACCATAAAAGATAAGGACGGGCATTTTATAATGATTAAAATTAAACAGATCAAGAAGACATAACCTTGGTCAACATCTACAAATCAAGTGATAGATTTAAAAAATAAATAAAATAACAGTTAACAGACTTGAAAAAGTAAATAAACAGCACCAAAATAGTGGTAGGAGACTGTAACATACCACTTTTATAAATGTTAGGTCAATCCAGAAAAACTTAACAACCATGCAGAAGAACAAAACAGTACAATCAGACAACTCGACCTTGTGAATGTTTTTATGGTACTGAATTTAACTGAAAGTCAATTTTCTTTCTTAAATGCAAATTCTCCAAAATTGATCATACATTAGGACACACACGCAAAAAAAAAAAAAAGTAAAAATATTGATATAAAGTGTCTTCTCAGATAAGGAACCTCAAAAATTAAAAAAAATAATAATAACAGAATTGTAGTAGTAGTTGTTGTTGTTATTGTTAGGTGCCGTTGAGTCAAGTGTGAACCCTGTACTGTCCTGTGCCATCCTCACACTTCCCAACATACAAGAGCCCATTGCAGTAATCACTGTGTCAATCCACATGGTTGAGGGCCTTTCTCTCCTTTGCTGACCCTCCACCCTTCCCAGCATCATGTTCTTCTTCAAGGAATAGCCCCTCCTAGCGACATGCCCAAAAGAAATGAAGATCCTCAATCAGATGGATTGACATAGTGATTGCAGTGTTATGAGCAGTTTAAGTACAAGAAAAGTATATTAGTTTTGCTGTAACACATATTATGAAATATCATAAGTTTCTCTTAATTTGCTGTAAAACATTATGGACTATCTTTGCTCTGGAAAAATATGATGAATTTGATGCTTAAGTATAGGAATAAGATTTTTTGTGAAAAAATATACTAACAGTTTAACATGCCTAGAGCCCAACTGACCACAGGAAGTGCAAACCCTTGATAAGGAATGTAACTGATAATAACTTGCCTATAAAGCTTCTGGCCTCAACATGTGTGAATCCTGATAAAGGAATGCTACATTTTACTGCCATGTTGCCAAGGAAGCACAACTAGTATTGAAAATGATTGGTTAAACCCATATTGTCATTCAACATGTCCCAGCACGCGCCGCTTGCCTCACCATAATGTAAAACGAGGAAGCCAAAGTAGATAAAACTCTAGCTGTGCCCAGCAAATCTCTCTCTGAACTTCACAATGACTGAACACTGAAGGCCCAAAGGCTCTTTTTAGAACCAAAGACCAAAAGGTTCTTTTTAGAACCAAGAACTCTGGCCAACAATGATGGAGATGAGCCACTGAGACAGTGGAGGATTCTGCCTACACAGACGATTCCTGGCTACACTTAACTGCTGAACTAGCTGAGAACCCCCTAACTACATTGAACTGCTGAACTAGCCAAGACCCTCCCACTTGCTCCAATGGCCATGAGAGGAAAAAAAAAGGAGTCAAATTGGGATCCCAAGGTGAGTATTCCCCACCGTTGATGAATCAATATGTTGCAGTGTAGATAAATTGCAATTAACTGTTTAATGCTTAGTATAAGTTGATTAAGCAATATGTTGTGATGAATTTATGAATGAAATGTAGATAAATTACAAATATTGCTATGGATTAATTAATTAATTAAACTAAGGAGGACCTGAAGCACTTGCTGCAGAAGGTCAAGGACTGCAGCCTTCAAACAGATTAAAGCTCAACATCAAGAAAACAAAGATTCTCACCACTGAGCCAATTGGCACATCAGTATGGATGGTGACGAGATTGAGATAGTTAACAGTTTTAGCTTACTTGGAGCCACAATCAACACTCTTGGTACCAGCAGCAAGGAAATCAAGGTATTCCCTTGACTTTTTTTTTAATTGCATTGGGAAAATCAGCTATCAGGGACCCCCCAAGAGTACTGAAGAGCAACAAAATCAGGGGCTGGAGACTAAATTATGCCTAATCCGGGCTATGTTGTTGTTGTTGTTGTTATGTGCCGTAGAGTCGCCTGCGACTCATAGCGACCCTATGTACAACAGCCCTAAACTCCGCTCTATCCTGTGCCAATCGCACTGTCTCTGACACTCCCATCCCAATTATCCCAGTCACTGAATCAATCCACCTCATAGAGGGCCTTCCTCTCCTGCGCTGTCCCTCCACCCTCCCAAACATGATGTCCCTCTCTAAGGACCGGTCTCTCCTCACAACATGTCCAAAGTAAGTTAGACGGAGACTCAGAATCCTTGCCTCCAAGGAGCCACCTGGTTTAACCCTTTCCAGGACGAATCTGTTTGTTTTCCTAGCAGTCCATGGTATTCTCAATAACTCTTCTCCAGCACCACAGCTCAAAGGCATCAGTTCTCCTTCTACCCTACTTGTTCATTGTTCGACTTTCTGATGCATAACAGGTGATTGCGAAGACCATGGCCTGTATCAGACGCACCTTAGTCTCGAGAGAGACACCACTGCTCTTCAGCACTTTGGAGAGGTCCCTAACAGCAGACTTTCCCATGGCAATGCGCCTTTTAATTTCCTGGATGCTGGTGCCAAGACTGTTGACTATGGAGCCAAACAAACTAAAGCTGTGTACAATCTCAATCTCTTCACCATCCATCCTGATGCTGCCAATTGGTCCTGTGGCTGTAGTCTTCTCAATTATCTGCTATACATTGGCGAGTTGGAGAGTGACTAAGGATGTAAACATAGAATTAATGCCTTTGACCTGTGGTGCTGGAGAAGAGTGTTGAATATACCATGGACTGCTAGGAGAACAAACAAGTTTGTCCTGGAGAGGGTGAAGGCAGACTTCTCCTTGGAGTCAAGGATTCTGAAGCTGCGTCTGACATACTTTGGGCATGTTTCAAAGAGGGATCTGTCTTTCGAGAGGGACATCATGTTTGGGAGAGTGGAAAGACAGCGCAGAAGAGGAATGAGATGGATTGATTCTGTGATTGGAGTGGTGGGAGTCAGTGTGTCAGAGACGGTGAGGTTGGCACAAGATAGAGCTGGATTTACAGCTCTTGTACATAGGGTTTCTATGAGTTGCAAACAACTAAAAGGCACATAACAACAACAACAGCAACAATCAATAAGTTGTAATTTGCTTTTGTAATATGTCTATGAATAATTAATTAAGGCTCAAGGCCCATGGCACTGCAGCTATGGAGGCAACTGTGTCAGAAATCATGAAGATTATACAGAATAGAGCAGGGCATATCTGTTGTTCATAAGGTCTCTGTGAACAGTCCAGTTATACTGGATTCAAAATCACCTAACAACAACAACTACATATACACACATACAACTAGATAAACAGATGATTAGATAGATATCAAGGTTATCTTTCACTCCCCTTGTGTTTTTGTGTGCCATCAAGGTGGAATAAACTCCTAGCTGACCCTCCAGTGAGTTTTTAGAGGCATTAAGTCATATGGAAGGAGATTGTCCACCTTTCTCCCACAAAGCAGAAGTGTGTTCAAACCACATATCTTTGGGGCTGAGAGTGTAATTCCTTACCATTAGGCCACCCGAGATCCATATTCTTTCCCTATACCTATTCAATCTCTGTGTTGAATGCAACATTTGAGAAATAAAGTATATGTAAACTGGATTGGAAAATGCAGCATCAGGATTAGAGGTATATTCTCCAACACCCTGCATTACACAGAGGACCTAATGTTGCTTGCAGAAAATAAAGTAGTTTTGAAGTACTTACTACAGATGATTAAAGACTACAGCCTTCAAAATGGATTACATCTCAATATTGAGAAACTAAAATCCTCACTACTGGGCCAATGGACAATATCATGATAGATGGATAAAAGAATAAAGTTGTCAGTAATTTGATGCTTGGATTTATAACCAACATCGATGGTAGCAGCAGTTAAGCAACCAAAAGACAGTGCATTGTGACAATTTGCTATCAAGAACCAAAGTTTTAAAGAGCAATGAAATTAGTTTAAGGACCACTAATGAAAGATTATTAATGTACGTCATGGTATTTTTAATTTTTTAATTGGTTTCTATGCATCTGAAAATAGGACAATGAATAGGTGGACAGAATTGATATCTTTGAATTGTGGTGTTGAAAAGGAGTACTCATAGACCACCAAAAGAACAAATAAGTCTATCTTGGAAGAAGTGCAACCAGAGTGGTCTATAGAGGCAAAGATGGTGAACTCTTGTCTCATATACTTTGGTCATGTTGTCAGAAGAGGCCATTCGTTTTTCTGACATGCTTTGGGCATATTGTTGGAAAAGACCAGTTCTTGGGAAAGGACATCATGCTTGGAATGGTAGAGGGTCAGAGAAGGAGGAGAAAAAGGAGAAAACCCTCAACAAGATAAACTGACACAGTGAGTGTACAGATGGGCTCTAGAGATGATGAGGATGGCACAAAATAGGGCAGGGTTCAGATTCACTGCTCATAGGATCTCAATTAATATAGTCAACTCAACAGAATTTTAATAGTAACAACAACATTAAGTAGTTGGGGGAAAATATGCTTTTCCTTTAAGTGTATGCAGTATTGGAAAACAAGGAACTCGTAAAATATTACACAACATGGGTGACCCTGGAGGACATGCTGGTGATATATCTCAGTCATAAAAGGACAAATACTGAATAAGACCACTGTTATAAAACAGGACTTATGTGGGTTTTGGGACAAATGAAGGAAAAAACTGTTTAAAATGAATATATGATTAAGTATTATTTATATGACAACAATCCAGAATAAGAGATGCATAGCAAAATGGACTAAGGGAGGGGTTGGGATGAGAGGGAAAAATGAATAAATATTTTTTAAAAAAATAATAAATTGGGGCAGTAGTGAGGAAAATGTGCAACAATGAATGAATGAAAAATTCAAATTTTCTGTAAACTTTTGTTAAAATAAAAAATTTTAAAAAAATACTTTAAGAAAGCTTTTAAGTGCAAACATGTAACACGTGACTTACTTTATTTATTATCTATGATTTTTTAGTTTAATTTACAGGACCAGAACTGACTGATAGCTGACCACTAATAGCTTTCTGGAGGCTGTATGTCACATGGGAGGAGTGTGTCACTCTTTCCAAAATCAGTGGTGAATTCGAAACACTAGAGAGGTACTGACTGGGTTAGCAAGAGCAATTTCCTATATACTATACCACCAAAACTCACAGGGACCCTTTAGGACAAAGTCCTAAAACTACTCATAGGATTTTCAACAATAAAAATATTTGCAGGTTTTAAAATCAACAATGTCTTTATCTCTGTTTCAAAGGGTCGCTTTTTGGATTGCCTTTGAGTCTTTTGCCACTGAGCCACAAGAAATGCTGGTACATGGTGCAGAGTAATTATTTAAAGTAGAAACAGATAATTTTTATAAATTTACAGTCTTATTGTTTAGTGTATATGAATTCAGTAGGTTAAATTAGTCAACAAACATTAAGTAATATGGCACATAGTAGTTATGTAATAATTATTGAATAACTTAAATTATTCAATTAAAATGCATAATGCAATAAGATTATACTCCTATAAAAAGATCCTTTTCTAGGAAAGTGTAAAGACTTATTTAGCAACAAATTGAAATAATATTGAAGAACTGTGATGGAAACATATGCCATCAGTGAAAGACTGTTTAATGCATATTACAAAACAGCACAGCTCTTTCATTTATTTATAACCTGGAAAATGTATCTCAGCTAAGAAATGCTGTCTAACCAAATTAGGGTTGCAATGGTAAATTTCCAATTTAAAAGTATAAATTACCAATGCATTTGTACAACACAGATAAGTCTCTTGCTTACAAAAGAAGAAAAATAATGTTATAGGATAGAGAGGTAATTTAAAATCCTTATGTTGGTTTTCGAAACTAAAGCTCATGAAATGATTTGCCACTGTCATATTTTAACTTAAGATATAGGGAGAGTAGGTCTGCATCAAAATTTCTTTTTCTTGTTTAACTTACTTAGGTGAAAGTGTATTTTGAAGAGCATCTTGGGTTTCATGTGTTTTCACATGTAAAAATTATACTATTTGGGCACAAAATTATCAGGCTAAACATTTTGCCAAGAAGCTTATAAGAAAGAAAGTCTGCTGTATTGTTTTTGCTTTTGTTTTTTTTCTGAAATATATTAAACAGTAAAGAACTCCCTGGATATAAGAGCAGAGGATTACAGTAATCTGTGTATATAATATGTTTTTTCCTGTCAAAATGTAAAGTCAAATCTCTTTATGGTTATTGTAGTTAGGTGCTTTTGAGTTGAGTATGATTCATAGCAACTGTCTGAATAACAAATCTGAACCATCTACTCTTCTGTGCCATCTTTATCATCTGACACACTTGAGCCCATTGCTGCAGTCACTATGTCAGTTCATCTCCTTGAGTTTTATCCTCTCTTTCACAGACCCTCTACATTTCCCAACATGATGCCACTTTGCAAGGGATAACTTCTCCAAGCAACATGGACAAAGTACGTAAGACAAAGCTTCACCTTCCTTATCTCTAAGGAGAACTCTGGTTGTGCTTTTACCAAGATGCATGTCCATAGGATACTTAGCCTTCTTTTCCAACACCACAACTCAAAGGCATTAGTTCTTCTTCTGTTATGCTTATTGATTGTTCAACTCTCAGATGCACAGCAAGTGATTGTAAAGACTGTAGCTTGAATCAATTACGCTTTAGTCTTCAAATTGATATAATTGTTCTTCAGTGATTCAGAGTGGTCTCTGACAGCAGACTTGTCTAATACAATACCTGTCCAGTGGCTCTTGACTCCTGAATGCTTGTGTCAAGGTGCTATGAATCCAAGTAGGATGAAATTGATAGTTTCAATCTCTCTCCATATATTACGATGACGTTTATTTGTCCAATAGTGAGGACCTTTGTTTTCTTGATGTTGAGATACAATCCATATTAAAGGCTGCATCCTTTGTTCTTATTCAACAAATATTTCAAGCTCTTCTCACTTGCAGGAAGCAAGGTTGTGTCATCTGTATAACACAGATTGTTGGTGAGTCTTTCTCTTATCCTAATGTCACGTTCTTCTTCAGAGTTCATCTTCTAAAATGATTTGCTCAGCATAGGTATACTTGATAACGCTAAAGGTTATGGTTTTAATATATGCTTTTTTCAAATACATGTTTTTACACAAATTGTAGGCCACATACTCGTAACCAAAATCAACATCTACCCCCTTGACCATCTTCTTCAAATATTTAAGAAAAAACACATTGTAACTCAGTTTCACAGGTATTCACCAAATGTATTAAATCATGAGCTCACTGTGGTTTATTATAGATTCATGCTTATTACCTAAGCTGAATTACTGTGAGGTCCTAGGACTAAGGATTATTTCCCATATCATAAAACTCATCGTTAGTGATAGAGTAGATACAAAATAAATATTTAATGATTGGCTGACTTATAAATAAAACAAAGTAATGGTCTAAATTTAAAAGAGGGTTTGGCTCAATTGTTTGAAATTTGAGTGTTTTGATAATCAGAATTCCTATTCTGACCACTCTGACTCTGTCTGTTGCTCTAGGCAAGCCCTTTAACTATTTTGGGCTCATTTTTTTAATCCAAAAATGGAAGTACTGCTTGTCATCTGTCTTATTCTTGGAGAGTGGTGAGGAATATCCTAGTCAATGCAAAGCACATGGCTAATATAAAGTTTAATAAAAATGATAAATAACATCTATTACTAAATTGAACCATTGTTCAATTTCTTCTGCCCTTTCAGTCCTTTGATTCAATATTTTCTCACTGAAATCTGATAAGTTTAATTTGAGAAAGCGTTTTACTAATAATCATAGACTTTCTGCATTAACCTTTTCTTATCATTAGGCACACCTGGATGATACCAAATTATTCTTTTAAAGAAATCAATGTATCACTATAAATGCATACAGAAACATCTGGTAATAAAACTTCAGGTAAAAGGAGGCTGAATATTAAAAAAAATCGTACTTTAGGATTTTTTCCATAGAGTACAGATTACTATGGAAATGTTTTTAAAACTATCTTAAATATAATTTCTTCTTTATTTATTTAAGCCTTAATTTTCCTATTTCCAGAAATCTTTCCAGAAGGGGTAGTTAGTGTTTCCCTTAATTACGAAAAAAAAAATCTAAAAATTCTGCTTTTCTCTTAATTTATACAAGTTCAGAAAACTTCAATTGATTGTTCTATTAAGACTTTTTGTGTTAGACTCTCAAAGACAAACAAATAAGCCTTTACTTGTGAGAACGTAACTCTTAACATTGTGCTACACAAGGTAGTGTTTATTTAAAGCTTATGTAAGGATGATAGAAAAAAATCAAGAGTGGTGATTGTTGACTAATAAGATGAGAATATTTAATGTTACTGAACATGGGGAGATTATTGAATTGGAAAATATTTTACCTTCCCTATATTTGAAAAGGTATGAAGATGGGACACATCCTGGCATATACACCCTTCCCAATTTTGAACTATGCAATGTTTCCTTGCTTAGTTCTGACAACTGCCTCCTGGTCCAAGTATAGGTTTCACATTAGCACAATCAAATGTTCTAGGATTCCCATTCTTCTCAGAGTTAGTTACAGTTTGTTGTGATATACACAGTCTTTGCAAAATCAATGAAACACAGATAGACATTCCTCTGGTATTCTCTGCTTTCAGCCAAGATCCATCTAACATTAGGTACAATATCCCTAGTACCACAATCCAGCCTGCACTTCTGGCGGTTCTCTGTTGATGCGCTGTTCCAGTAATTTTTGGATAATCTTCAGCAGAATCTTGCTTGCATGTGCTATCACTGATATTGTTTGATAATTTTCTCACTCTTTTGGAGCACCTTTCTTTTGAATGGGAACAAATATAGATCTCTTCCAGTCAGTTGGCCAAGAGGTTGTCCTCCAGATTTCTTAACACAATTTGGTGAGCACATTTAGGGCAACATCTTTTAGTTGAAATATGTCAATTGGTATACCATCAATTCCTGGGGCCTTAATTTTTCTAATTTCTTCAAATCAGCTTGAACTTATTCCTTCATCACCATAGGCTCTTGCTAATATGTTGTTTCATGAAATTTTTCTGTGTCTGCCAATTCCTTTTGGTGCAATGACTCTGTATATTCTTTCCATGTTCTTATAATACTTCCTGGATCATTGAATAGTCTGCCCAAAGCATCCTTAAGTACAGCAACTCAAGGTTTGAATTTGTTCTTCAGTTACTTGAGCTTAAGAAATGCTGAGTGAGTTCAGTCCTTTTGATTTTCTGACTCCAGCTCCTTTACCACAATAAAAAAAGAAAAAGAAATTTGAAATTTTATGTCTCTCAAACAATAGATATATCTATAAGGTGAATAATAACATAAAGAAGGGACTCACTCCTTAGAACAATCATCTATGCAAGATCAAAAGATGATTATTTACTTAGGAATAAAGCCTAGATGGCCAGAGGGGTTAGATAGGAGGATTAAAGACAGGGCAATGATGGACATGGTCTAATAGTGAATGATTTTATAACACATAATAAATAAAGATGACTGTGTGAAACAAAATGTGAAAGAAAGATAGTGTGAAACACAATGTATACAAACTTTGTATATGAACCAATGTAAAATTTAAAACAATAGAAATGAGAATAAAAAGGAGGAAGTAGTAAGAGTGTAGTTATATTGAGATTATTATAACTAATGTTATAAAAAACAAAGTGTGTATTTGGTTGAAGAGAAATCAGGTTTAATCTAAAAACCTTCAACTCAGAGAGAGAGAGAAAAAGGAGAAGGAGGAGGAGGAGGAAGAGGAGGAGGTGGGAGGGAAGAATGGAGGGAGAAACAGAGGTAAAGAGAGAGAGATACAAATTTTAAATACAATTTTAAAAGTAAAAGCACTAGAAGCATTTAAAAAAAAACCACAACTTTATAAACCATCCTAGATATGAGAGGGAGTGTATCTCGGCATTTCCTCACATATGCCTTACTCCTGGGCATGTGCCCAAAGTATGTGAGATGGAGTTTCAAAATCTTTGCCTTGAAGAAGGAACTAGATCTTGGAGAAGGACTTCATGTTGGGAAAGGTGGAGGGATGGCATGAAAGAGGACGATCCCTGATGAGATGGATTGACACAGTAACTGGAGTAGGAGTGTCAGAGTCAGTGAGACAGGCTCAGGTTAGGGAAGAGGTCAGAGCTATTGTACATAGGGTTGCTATGAGTCACAGGTGACTCAATGGCACATAACAACAACAACAACAATATGCCTTACACCTAAAGCATTGTTTAGAAACATGTTTGTCAATGTTAGCTTAGTTAAAATATAAGAACAGACACAAAACTAAATTCATTTTTAAAAATTGTATTAATTCTACTTAGAAGTTGCAGGAGAAGGAATTATTATCCATTTTTATAAAATTCAATGCTTATATTATGTGTGTATTCAATTGTGTGTGGATGACATTTCCATTTTCATTAGACCAGGATCTTGAATATGATCTCCACAATCACTTCCCTTCTTTCAGGCTTGGGTTCGATCCCAGACTAGAGTGTCTAGGGGCCACAGTATCAATAACTCTACAAAACTATGAGACCAGTAAGTCTGCACATTTTCAAATTTCATTTTGCATTGTTTTCTTCCCATTCTGACAAAGACTTTTAATTGTGATCCTGATCGAGGAACTTGGTAGTGGTAGTCTGGGACCGGAGTTTAGATTTCAAGGCAATGGAGGCTATGATTTCTGTGGTCCATTATTCTTCTGAAATTTTTCCCTTGAGTCTTTGGCCTCCTTTACTCTTATTTTCTCTAGGCAGAGAGATCAAGATGTCGTCATAGAGGACTTCTTGCAAGCTTTGAAGACCCTATACACTGCTCAAAAAGTAAAATACAGAATTTTGTCTATGTGGACATGTAAACTAATGCAGACTCCAGTGGCTTAGGGGTATGGAGTCTTGCTAAGTCAAAGGTATGCAGTTCAAATCCACAAGCTTCTCTATGGAAGAATAATGGGCAATCTTCTCTTCTGCTACTTACTATCTCTGAAAATGCATTGGATGATCAGCTACATTAACAACAACATGTCAATCACTATGGGTAAAATTTTGACTGATTAAGCAAGCATCAAGAGTCTATTTGAAAGGATACAAAATCACTATACCAAAAAGAACTGATGAATAGTGAAAAAACACAGGAAGTATTATATGAATAAGAGCCAATAGTAATGAAGGAAGATGTTTAGGGTCTATTGAAGGCACTGGGGGAAAAAAGTCATCAGGAATGGGTAATACTATTTGACATGATTCAACTAAGATGCCGTCTTGGACATTTCAATAGCCTATGTCAGCAAATTTGAAGGACAGCCACATGGTCAACTGACTGGAAGAGATCCATATTTGTTCTCATTCCCAAGACTGTGAATTTCTATAACAGAATATGGAAATTATCAAACAATATCATTACTATCACATGTAAGAAAAATACTGCTGAAGATCATTCAAAAACAGAACAGTAAATGAAAAGAGAACTTCCAGAAACTTAGGGTGGGTTTAGAAGAGGTCACAGCACAGAGATATTATTGCTGTTGTCTGATGGATCCTGAAAGAAGAGAATGTCAGGAGAATGCATTTCTGTATATTATTGACTACGCAAATGCATTTAATTATGTGGATCATAACAAACTGTAGTTAGCTTTGAGAAGAAAACTTAATTGTACTCATATGAACCAAATACCTAGACCAAGAAGTTATTGTCCAAATATAGAAAGGAAACATTGCCTGGTTTAAAATCAGAACAAAATGTGTATCAGGATTGTATTCTTTCTCCATATCTATTAAATCTGTACATTGAGAAAATCATTTAAGAACCTGTGGCATAAAGAAAGTGGCATTAGGATCAGAGGAAGACAAATCAATAATCTGTGCTAATGGCTTGCCTCTGGAAACTCTCTCAGGCTGTTCGTTCATAGGGTCGCTATGAGTCGTGTACGACTCGACGGCATTAAACAACAACAACAATGCACTTGTGGTCTGATGACAAGAAGCGGCGCTGCAATCCCAAAGCCACACGGTTCAAATCTGCCAGCTGCTCTTCTGGAGAAGGACACAATTTACTGTCTCTGAAAATCTTGAGTGCCAGCTCTGGGTCAGTTCTGACTTGACGGCGTACAACAACAGCAGTAACAATGCAGATGACACAATCTTGCTTACTGAAGGTGAGAAGGATCTGAGTGTAAAAGACTACAACCTTCAATATAGATTGCATCATAACATCAAGAAGACAAAAATACACACCAGTGGATCAATAAGCAACATCATCCTAGACAGAAAAAGATTAAAGTTGTAAAGAATTTCATCTTGCTTTGGGTCCACAATCAACAGTCTTAGTACCAGCATTCAGGAGGTCAGGAGACATTGCATTGGACAAGCATGTTGCCAGGGACATATTCTAATTAGTGAGCAGCAATGATGACATTTTTAAGACTAAGATGCACCTAATTCAGGTCACAATCTTTTCAATCACTTGCTATGTATCTGAAAGTAGGCGTACTGGTAAGATTCTGCTCTGTAATCTCAAAGGCATGTAGTTTGAATCTACCAGCTGCTCTGCAGGAACATGATGGGCAGTTTCCTCTCTTGAGAGTAACTGTTTCTGAAAACCTGCTGCAGAGTCAATTATGTGTCTTTGTGACTCGATAGTACACACAACAATAACAAAAGCTCTGATGAATCTAAGAGCTGGACAATGAATAATGATGATAAAAGAATTGATGACTTTGAGTCGTAGATTAGAGAAGAACACTGACTCTCTCATGGATTACCAAAAATTCAAGCAGATATGCTTTCGGAAAAAAAGTGCATCTAGAGTGCTTGTTAGAGGCAAGGATGGAGAAACATTATTTTACATATTTTGAGCATGTTGCTAGAAGAGATTTATTTCTTGGAAAAAGATTGTGATTTAATAGAAGAGGGGAAAGGTTTTGGTGTGCATAGGGATTTTATTCTTAGAAGATAACATGTATCTATTTTCTTTCCTAGTTGTTTTTCATTATGCTTTGAAATTGTCCATACTGTGGAAGCCCTAGCTTCTAGAGTTGCTCCTAAATTTTTTCTTATGAGATGTATTGCAAAGTGGACTGGAGGAAGGAAAAGGAAGGGAAGGGAAGGGAAGGGAAGGGAAGGGAGAAAATGTACAATAATGAAAGACTGAAAACCTAACCTTTCTGTAAACGTACATTAGAACCACAATAAAAGTTTAAAAAACATAAACAAAACATGGAGGATCAGTGAAAGAAAAACTGTTATTGAGATGGAATGATACAATGACTGTAGCAAAAGGCTTAATCAGAGATGATGAGGATGGCACAGGATAGGGCAGATGTCACATTTTATTTTTGTTCATAGGATCACTATGACTAGCACTGGACTCAGTGGAACTTAACAACAGCAACAATATCAAAACAAAAAGTAACAAAACAGCATCATTGTGGATTTTGTAAACTGATATTGCTGTGTCTCCTTCTCACACTCTATCAATCCCAGGCTTTGTTCATAAGTACCTGTAAAAAGAGTACTAGTCACCAGTGGGCCAATTGACAGCTTCAGGATGGATGGCGAAGAGATTGAGATTGTTCACAGCTTTAGTTTGCTTGGCTCCACAGTCAACACTCTTGGCACCAGCAGCCAAGAAATGAAAAGATGCATTGTGATGGGAAAGTCTGCTGTTAATGACCTCTCCAAAGTACTAAAGATCAGTGGTGTCACTCTGGAGAAAATATAATGCACCTGATACAGGCCATGGTCTTTGCAATCACTTGCTATGTGTCAGAAAGCTGGACAAAGACTAGGAAGGATAGAAAGAGAATTGATGCCTTTGAACTGTATTGTTGGAGAAGAGTATTGAATATACCATGGACTGCTAAGAAAATGAACAATTTTGCCCTATTGTTGTTGTTGTTGTTATATGCCTGCAACTCATAGCAACCCTACGTACAATAGCCCTGAACCATGCTCTATCCCTTGTCAATCATATTGTCTCCAACATGCCTATCCTCATTACTCCAGTGACGGAATCAATCCATCTCATCGAGGTTCTTCCTCTCCTGCTCTGTCCTTCCACCCTCCCAAGACTGGTCTCTCCTTGCAACATGTCCAAAGTATATCAGATGAAGCTTCAGAATACTTGCCTCCAAGGAGCAGCCTAGTTTCACCCTTTCCAGGACAAATATCTTAGACTGACATCCTCTCTTTTTAGCACTTTGGAAGGGTCCCTGTCAGCACACTCCTCCAGTGCAATTCATCTTTTGATTTCCTGACTTCTGGTGCCAAAAGAGTTGATTGTGGAATCAAGCAAGCTTCAATTATTAACAATTTAATCTCTTCTCCATCTATCATGGTGCTGCCAGTTGGCCCAGTGGTGACAATCTTTGTCTTCTTGATGTTGAGCTTCAATCCATATTTAAGGATACAGTTCTTGACCTTCTGCAACAAGTTCTTCATATCTTCCTCAGTGTTGACAAGCAAGGTTGTATCATCTTCAAAATGCAAGCTGTTGATGAGTCTTCCTCCAATCTTGATGCCACATTTCTCTTTGTAAAGCCCAGCTTTGTTTGGTGGAGTTCCTGATTAAAACAAGCTTAGAAGCAGGAGTGGCATCCACTTCTGAAATAGCTTGCCTCTAGAAACCCTATGAACTTGGAGAAACGATTAAAGTTATACAAGTGTTCAGGTCTTTAGTTCATAGGGTCACTATGAGTTGTCTATGACTCGGCAGCACTTAACAATAAAAATAATTCTACATACATATTGAAAATGTATGGTGACAAGACACATCCCTGATGCATTATTTTTTTTATTTTGAATCATGCAGTGTTTCTTTTCTGTTCTGAAAACTTCTTCCTGGTCGAGTATACGTTTTGCATGAACTCAATCAAGTGTTCTGGGATTTTCATTCTTCTAAAGTTTAGCCACAATTCATTGTGACCTACACAATCAGATGCCTTTGTATAGTCAATGAAACACACTCCTCTGATACTCTTTGGTTTTGGCCAAGATCCATCTGACATTGTGAAAGCGTATCTAGTGCTGTGGCATCTTCTAAACCCAGCTTGTATTTCAGCAGTGAAAATTAGGCAAGGTGCTGATTGTGGAACATACCATCAACTATTCATATGCAAGTTTAAAATAAGCTAAAGTAGGTTAAAGCAAATCTACAGGAACTAAAAATTGGCCTTGAGTCTATCTCACCTGAATTGAAAAACCATCTCAGGAACAGATTTGAGGTCTTGAAAACTAAGGAACAAGGACCAGATAAGCTGTGGGAAGATATCAAGGGTGTCATCCATGAAGAATGCAAATCATCACTAGAATGCAAATCGACAGAGGAGGAAATAAAAACCGAGATGGATATCAGGAAAGACCTAAATGCTGCACCAGAGTGCCAAGAAACCTAAACAAAGAAAAGAAAGCAGGAAGTAAAGGAGCTGATCAGAAGATTTCAAAGGGAAGCTCAGAAGACTAAGCAAAATATTATAATAAAATGAAAAAAGAGATAGAGTTGAAAAATCAAAAGGAATGAACTTGCTCAGCATTTCTTAAGCAGAAGGAACTAAAGTACAAATTCAAGCCTCAAGTTGCAATAGCTAAGAATGCTATTGGAAGAATACGAAATGATCCAAGAAGAATTAAAAGAAGATGGAAGGACTTACTATATAGAGTCACTGTACCAAGAAGAATTGGTTGATACAGAAGAATTTCATGAATCAACATATGATCATGAGGCAATGATGTTGAAGGAAAAAGTTCAGGCTGCTCTGAAGGAATTGGTAAAAAACAAGGCTGTAGGAATTGATGAAATACCAATTCACAATTTCTACAAACAGCTGCTGCCTTGGATGTGCTTACCACATTGTGCCAAGGAATCTTGAGTATAAGTACCTGTCCAAGTGACTGGAAGGGATCTATATTTATTCTCATTCTAATAAAAAGATGATGCGGCAGAGTGCAGAAATTATAGAACAATATCGCTAGTATCACACACAAGCAAAATTCTCCTGTAGATTATCACTAAATGAAGTACCATCATTTGCAGACATGACAAGACTCAAAATTAGGAGAAACTGCTGTAAACATCCACCAACAATTGGATCACGCTATGTGTGAATTATAAATGAAGAAAATTTGGAAATTATCATAAATGAAATATCTAGATTCTAGGCAACAGTGAACTGAGATGAATTAGCATCGTCATTTTGAATCAGACCCACATGATTTACCAAGCCAGGAATGATTAAATGGTGTCACAGAGATCATCAAAAAGAGCATTTCAAGATCTATTTTGAAATACAGTGCTGTGATTGTTAGGTGACTATTTAAATACAAGGAAGACCTAGTAATACAAATATTATCCAAATGCATGCACCAACCAGATCACTAAAACCAAAGATAAAGAAATTGAAAATGTCTGCTAATTTTTTCAGGCAATCTCCTCTTGTGAGATTTAAAACCTCTTAAAACCCCATGGAGGGTCAGACGTGAGTCAGTTCCAATTTGATAGCACAAAACAACAACCACCACAAACACTTGCAGTATTAAATTGATCAAATATGAGATTAAGATGCATTAGTATAAGGCCTTGGTGAATTCAGAAATGAGGCTGGAAATAACATGAAAGAATTTCGTACAATCTTTTGACCTAGTGGTAAGAAGCTGCACTAAAAACCTAAAGGCACATGAATATGAAAGCTGCTCTGTGAGAGAAAGATGGTCAGTCTCCTTCCATGCAATTTACTGTTTCTACTTACCTGCTGGATGGTCAACTGTGAGTCTATTCCAATTCAATGTCACATAACAATACTAAAACTATTATTTATTGATAACAAATACCTTTTTAAAAACATAAACCACAGTTATACACATAAACAAGAGCCATTTGATTGCAAGAAATATGAAAAGACCTACCTGACCATCTCACAGAGACTCCTATTTATTCACATTCTATAAAAAATATTATCCAACAAATTGTGGAAATTTTCAGTGTCATTAATATCACATGCAGGTAAAATCTTATGAAGAATTATTAAAATATGGCTGGTACTGTGTGGTTACAGGGAGTTGCCAAGAATAGTCCATGGCATGAGGGATATCATTGCTGGTTTGATGGATCATGAATTTGGTAGTGGGTGCTGGGGCTTAGTTTAGGGGACAGGTTATGTTCCATCCAGTACTCTGAGGATATTTTAGTTTGAATGGATCCGCTTTGGACTTTTGCCTGAAGATATGTACATTTGAAGGGGGGGGGCGGGAAGCAGTGAGTGGCAGAGGGAGAGACTTTGGCTTTTTTAAACTGAAACAAGCTGTTGGGCTTCTGAGGTAGGGTAAAATTGGTGCCTATCAGAGCTCCCTTGAAGTTAGAGGGATATGATGAGTGTGCTCACTTGTGGTTATCAAGGGCTAGAATTGCTCTTGGCTCAGTTTCTCTTTCTTCCACTCATAGAAGAGGGATAAAAGTTAATTTTCACAAAGGAAATTTTAAAGAAATGTATAACACTTGCACCAGTGTGATAGTACTTCTGGCAGAAGTGAAAACGTGATCACACCAGGAAGTATTTGCTTCCCCAGGAAATCCCACACGTCCCCAGGAGGAGCTGGGCTATGACTCAGTTTCATAAGGCTGGGAGCCATTAAAGGCAATGTCCACCTGGGAGAGATTCTTTTATTCACTCTTTGTCTGCTGGCAGCATCCAGTAAGGTTTGACTCCACCCTCATCTTTCCAGGGGTACTCTTCTCCTTTCTGTTTCTCTTTAACTCTTTTGCACAGCCCACCACACCTTTCACCAGCTATGTCGATGTTTTATTGTTTTAATTAACCTTTTTCACTCGATTTGCTAAATTGCTGCTCTGTATAGATACAATCACCTCAGCTCACCTTCTCTCAGTAAATATTAGCAAGTAGTTAAGAGATAAAGATAAGTCTGGTTTTAGCATGTTTCAATGGTGGTGACTTAGATTCACTAAAGTGGAAGTAGGAGATGTGCAACGATGAAGAGATAGGCTGAGCTTGAATGTGTTCCTGTGGGCTTTGCCCATCTAGTATGCACACAAGTATGGATAAGCACAGAATGTTTGCGGGCTTGGGGATCAGGGAGACATGAGGACCCTGGCTTGTTGACTTGTCCCCATGTTGGCTAAGGCTGAGTAACGGGAACAGCTAGTTTGGAATGCAGGAAGAAGTGTAGACTCCTGAAGTTTTGGTTGATATCAATTTGGGTCTAATCATGGATGGCTGGGAATAAGTGAACAGAACCCAACCAGATGAAAAGAAGATCTTTCATGCTATGAGCTGGTGGTGATTTCTGCAACCTGATGACTTGTTCAGGAATGGACTTTGTTTATGGATTCAGATGCTCAATATTTCAATAAAAACAGATTCTTTAAGTAAAGAAATACTGTATTTTCCTCTGAGTACTGGTTAGGACAAGCAAATTTGAAATTAATTGTCTATCTAAAACAGGGAAACTAAGGCATGAAGCATGATGTGCAAGCATACTTTTATGAATATAGTTCTTATTAAGATGATTGGAAGGGGAAAGTGAGATCTTTAAAAATGAAGGTTAATATCTAGAAAAGTCAGGGGTGGAAGAAGAGCGGAGAGGTCTGTAGTGTCAGGAGTTTATTGTTTAAAATGGTTTTCCAGCCTTTTACATTGACTTTCACACATGGATGGGGAGGATCACACAAATAGGGTGTGTTAGTCTATCCACAAGGGAATTGGCCAGTTTCACCATTAATTAGAGCATATCAGAAGGAAGAGGAAATAGTGCACATCTCTCAGGGACAGAAATTCCTGCACACCAGTCTAAACCAGGATCTACATAAGAGCAATCGCAGCCTCAGAAGAGAGAGAATCAGAGACCAAGACAGACCTAAGATAATGCTAATATGGGACTGATGCCTATAAAAGCAGAGGCAAGCTTTCACTTAAGCTTGCTAGAGAACTGAATGAAGATGTCATAACTAACAAGACTGAGGGAACCTTGAAACAATAACCCATGTCAGGAGGCTACAATTCAAAGGGTCTGTGACCATGCTTGAGAAGATGTCTGGACTGAGACATTTTACCCTATCTTTAGCTTAAATGATGGCCTATTGAATTCCTTTATAAACCTTGTAATTATGAGTATGTTCTGTGACATCTGTAACCTATTACAATGGATTTTGGACTCAGTAAAAGAATAGGATTCGTATTGGAATTAATAGAAGCAGGGAAGGTACCATGAAGGATATATCTGACCTCACAGGAATTGATTTTGTGTTGTAGATGTTATTAATAGAGGCAGTTACCCTTTGTGGAGTTAGTGAAGAAGGTCAGACTTGGCTTTCCCCATAGTGACCTCACTCTTTTTTAGAGAGAGTGCTTGAGACAACAGGTGGTCAGCCTTTATACATGTCTACCTGGACAAGGACATAATTTTAACATGAGAGAAGTACCTATAAGACCCTTACACAATAATTAATCCCATTTATCTCATAAAAAGTTAAGAAATGTCCCTTGTCTTTACATTCAGCTCATTGTTCAAGACTCATAAGATAATTTTTTTTTTCAGTCCTGAGACTTGTAGTATAAATGTTCTTGGGGCAGGGTGGGGGGGGACCTAGAGAAAAAGAATCATCTGGAGCCATAAAATTACTCTATGAAGGAGAAAGGGAATTCCTATGTTTTTGTACCAAATGTTAGCAAACTATGAGGTTTCCGGATCTGGTGAGGCTAGAAAGTTGCTCAAGAGAGCCTTTTCAACCTCCAAAATCATGTCCTATGCCAATGGTTAGAATTAATACTGTCTCATAGCTTTTGAGACTTATCCCTATTTGCAATCTACATTTGAGCAATTATAAAAAGCTCTCTCTCCAATTACATTGTATGTTTATGAAATAAAGGAAATGCCTAAATTCATCACTACTGTATCTTAAGTATTAATCATTTTCCTTGGCATTTGGAGACCATGTTAACAATTTTTGCCCAAGTAATAACTCTCTCACTGGGTAACAAAGTAGGATATGAGCATAATAATTTATGTTACAAAAGTAAATATCAGTAAGTTAAAGAATTTAAAAAATGAAAGAAATATATTCTCTGATAATAATACAATGTTACACAACCATGTTAATTCAATGTCCAATATAAATTTAGTTTTTCTTATTTTAAAGAAATATTTGTAAAAGGGAAAAAGAACTATGCTGTGTTTGTGTACATATTTTAGGGTTATTTCAAAATATGATTGCTGCCTTCTATATGGATTAGATCTCAATATCAAGAAGACAAAAAATCCAGAGGTACTGTACAGTAAGAAAAAGCTCTGTACCCACAGTACTTTGATGAAATCATTGCTGTTTAGCTACACCAAGTGAAACTCCTTAAGCTCAACAGGAAGAGAACAGGACAGCTCAAGTGAGGCAAAGACTCCAATTTGGAAGAGAACAACAGGCTTTCTGATTTCCCAATCAGGTGCTTTGGGGGACTCAATGCTATTTAGCTACACCACATGGGACTCCTTAATCTCAAGTGGAAGAAAGCAGGACAGAATGAGTAAGGCAAAGACACCAGTTGTGGAAGGGAACAACAGGCTTCATGGTTATCTATTCAGATACTACTGTCTTGCCATTGGCTCTTTGGGTCTCTGGCCAAGAAGGGAACACAAATATAAAGATCTTTTACAAAACATTGCCATACTCTGGATTACTATAGAGTTACAACAACCTAACATCTACTAAGAAAAGACTCACATAATGTCAAGAAAGCAGCAGTTGGCCTCAGTCATCATGAAAAATCAAAATAACACTTTTCCTAAAAATGTAGACTCAATGAATACTCCAGAAAGAACCAGAAGAAAAGTGATGGTGTGGACTCATTTGAAAAGCTATGGAAAACGATGTAAATGATGTAAGAAATCATTAAGAAAGCAAAAACCCCAGGGACAATAATCCAAAAGAAATATATTTTGATGAGGAGCAACTTGAACAACTATGAAAGAAAATGCAAAAAATGGAAGAAAGAATTAGTAATACAGATAAAGAGGGAGAAGAACTTAAAAATTATCACAAGATAGAAAGGATATAGCCAAAGAGTACTGGAAATAACAGAAAAGCATGAAAATGCAATGCAGAATAATAAAACAGAAATGACAAAAGGGTCCAAAATGCTGGTAGGTCAAAAAAGTAGAACTGAAGAGATGGAGCAGAGTCAGTGAGCTGGAAGACAAGAGCCTCACTAGAAACATACTAGAAAAAACAAATACACACAAACAGAGATGAGATGTAAAGAAAATCAAGGAAACATTAGAATCGTGTGGAATGACATCATAAGGAGCAACACACATATGATTGGAATTCCAGAATAGGGGAGTGACAGCGAAATCACTGAGAAAATTGTGAAAGAAATACTAGAAGAAAATTTCATAGGTATATTGAAAAAAGGGGAAATACACATTCAAGAAGCAAAGAGAATACCAAATAGACTCAAAGAGAAACGCATCAATACATATCATAGACAAATTCTCCAAAATAAAAGATAAAGATAGAATTCTAAAAACAGTGTGAGAAAAATAACAAGTCACCAACAAAGGGAAAGCAATTCGATTAATTCTGATATCTCAGCAGAAACCATGTGAGCTAGAAGAAAATGGGATGGCATACACAGAAAGTTGAAAGAAAATAATTGTCAGCCAAGGATACTATATCCAGCAAAGCCCTCAATCAAATATGAAGGAGATATTAGATCCTTTGCAAAAAAAGAAGGAACTTAAAGAATTTGTGAAAATAAGACCAAAACTATAAGAAATTTTAAGCAAAGTCCTTCATGTAGACAGGTCAAAGGAAAGTGCATAGAATCATAGTAACCAGAAACAACAGAAAAACAAACACAACAAAATGGCAAAATTAAAACCTGGCCTGACAATAATTACACTTAATTTGAATGGATTAAATGCACCAGTTATGAGAAAAAGTGTAGCAGAATGGATAATAAAAACAAAGCCCATCAGTATATTGCCTTCAAGAGGCACATCTCAAAAAAGAATAAAAGGTATCAAAATCAAAGGCTGGGGGAAAAATATACCAAGTAAAGGGCAACCTCAAGAAATCAGGAGTGGCAATACTAATCTCTGACAAAACAGATTTCAGAATGAAAACTACAATAAAAGATAAGGAAGGGCATTACAAACTGATTAAAAGCACAATAGATCAAGGAGTCATAACCTTGATCAACGTTTATGCACCAAATTATAGGTCTGCAAAATACATAACACCATAGTTAAAAGAAATAGACAGCATCATAATAGTGGTAGGAGATTTCAACACATGACTATCGCCAAAGGATAGGTCAACTCAAAATAAACTCAACAAAGATGCAGAAGATCTAAACTATAAAATCAGCCAACTCAACTCTGTGGATGTATTCAGGGTATGGCACCCAACTAAGAGTAACTTACTTTCTTCTCAAGTGCACATGGTACATTTTGCAGAATCAATAAAATATGAGGACACAAAAAAAGCCTCAACAAATTTATAAACATTGAAATATTACAAGTGATTTTCTCAAATCACAATGCCGTAAAACTAGAAATTAACCACAGGAGATTAAAGCTTACAAAACCACCTATGCGGAAGCTAAATAACACTCTGTTAAAACATGACTGGGTTATAAAATAAATAAAGAATGAAAAAAAATTTAAAAAATAAATAAAGAAAGAATGAAATAAAAAAGTTTCTAGAAACAAATTAAAATGAGAATACAACATACCAAATCCTCTGGGATACAGCTAAGGCAGACTTCAGAGGGCAATTCATAGCAATAGGCACACACATAAAAAGAAAGAAAAAAGAAAAATCAATGATCTAACACAACACATTCAACAAATAGAAAAGATTAACAACTAATCCTCTAGCCCCTAGAAGAAAAGACAGTATAAGGACAAGAGCTGAAATCAATGAGATGGAAAACAGAAAAATAAGTGAAACCTTTAATAAGACCAAGAGCTGGTTTTTCAAAAAAGCCAGTATAATTGACAAACCACTGGCAAACTTAACAAAAAAAAAAAATCCAGAAGACATAGATAACTTGATTAAGAAATTATAGAGGTGACATCACAAAACAACCAGATGAAATTAAATCAATAATATCAGAATAGTATGTGAAGCAAACTCTGATAAATGAAAAATAACTTAGAGGAAATGGACAAATTCCTCTAAATTCATGCCCTACCCATATTAACAAGGACAGATAAGAAAACTTGAATATGACAAAATAAAATGAACAAATCACAAAAAGATTTCTCCATTAGACAAGTCCTGGACCAAATGGCTTCACAGCTGAATTATATCGAACATTCAGAGAGAATTTCTCATCAATTCTACTTAAATTGTTTCAAAATATTGAAAAAGAAGGAACACTTCCAGAGTCATTCTATGAAGCACACATAGCCTTAATACCAGGGCCAGGCGAAGATATTACCAAGAAAGAAAACTAGAGATAAATATCTCTCATGAATGTAGAAACAAAAATCCTTAACAAAATCCTAGCCAATAGACTCCAAAAGCACAATGAAAAAATAACCAAGTGGGATTCGTAAAAGATATGAAAAGATAGTTCAACATAAGAAAAAAATCGACAAAATTCACCATTTTAACAAAGTAAATAACAAGAACTATATGATCTTAGCAATTGATACAGATAATATATTTGACGAAATTCAACACCCTTTCCTGATTAAGGCATTTGGTAAGATTGGAATAGAAGGGAATTTCCTCAAAATAGTGAAAATATATATGCAAAACCAAGAGCCAATATCATTCTCAATGGAGAAAGACTAAAAGCATTTCTTTGTGAACAGGGACCAGACAAGGATGCCCAATGTCACCACTTTAATATGACAAGAGAAGAAAATAAAAGGCATACAGATTGGCAAAGTGATCGTTAACCTATCACTGTAAGCATATGATATGATAATGTATACAAGAAACTCAAAGACTCAAAAAAAAAAAAAAAGAACTGTTAAAGCTAGTAGACCAATTTAGTTGAGTGGCAGGATATAAGATCAATATCCAAAAATCGGTGAGATTCCCCTACAGTAACAAAAGAGAACTCAGAGAAGCAAACCAAGAAATATCATTTAAAATAGTCAACCACAAATTGAGATACTTAGGACTAAACCTAACTAGAAATATAAAACAAAATAAAAATACTCATACAATGAAAATGACGAAACATTACTGCAAAACACAATAAAGAACCTAAAGAAATGGGGAAAAAAATGTGCCCTGTTCATGGATAGCAAGACTCAATATTGTTAAAATGGCAATCTTACTAAAATCAATCTAGATGTTCAATGCAATCCCTATGTAGATAATACATTCATTTTCCAAGGAGATTAAAAGGGAAATTATTACATTTATTTGGAGAGGCAAGAGGTTCTGAATGAGCAAAACACTCCTGAAAATAAAAAAAATGAAGTGTGAGGCATAGTGGGAGGCATAGCACTCCCTGATCTCAAAACCTACTGCACAAAAGTAGTAACCAAAACAGCACGGTGCAGGTACAATGATAGGCACATAGACAAATGGAACAGAATTGAAAACCCAGAAATAGACACAGCTAATTATGGCCAATTGATATGGAGAAACGACAACCACTTCAACAAATGATGCTAACAAAACTGGACAATTACTTGCCGAAAGCTGAAACAGGATTCACATCTCACATCATACCAAAAAATCAACTCAAGGTGGATCAAAGACCTGGAAGTAAAGCCCAAAACTATAAATGTCATAAAAGACAAACTGAGATCAAGCTTAAAAGGCCTAGTCTATGGCATAAAGAGACTGCCAAATACAACCATAAAGGCACAGTCTGAAGAGGATGAAATTCATGAATGGGACCTTCTAAAGATTAAACCCCTGTGTACATCAAAAACTTTTCCCAACGGAGTGAAAAGAAAACGTACTGAATGGGAACAAACGTTTGGCAATTCCATGGACAAGAGTCTCATAACAAAAGTTTATAAAATACTCCCTGGCCTCCACAAGAAAAAGACTGCCAACTCAATTACAAACTGGGCAAAAGACATGGAGAGAATTTTCAGAGGAAGCTATTCTGATGGCCAACAGACACATGAAGAAATGCTCCAAATCACTGGCAATAAGAGAGATGCAAATCAAAACCACAATGAGGTACTATCTCACTCCCGTAGCCATGGCAAAGTTTAACAGGACAGCAAATAGTAATGTTGGAGAGGATGTGGTAAGATAGGAAGTCTTATGCATTGTTGGTGAGATTGGAAAATGGTAAGACCATTCTGGAAGGCAATTTGGCGCTTCCTCAAAAAGCTGAACATAGAAATTCTTTATGACCCATCTATTCCACTGCTAGGAATATACCCCAAGAGAATGAGAACTAAGGCACAAATGGAGACTTTTACACAAATGTTCATAGCAGCATTATTCACCATCATATGAGCATGGAAAGAGCTCATACATCCAACCATATTTGAATGGATTGAGAAATTATGGTACTACATAGTACACAGGAACACTGATTTTGACCTCTCAAGTACTCAAGAGCAACGGTGTCTCTCTGGAGACTAAGGT
>NW_006400198.1:717643-718982 GCF_000299155.1 Elephantulus edwardii | reverse complement strand
GTTTAGGGCTGTTGTACATAGGGTCGCTATGAGTTGCAAACGACTCAATGGCACATAACAACAACAACAACATTAGCTAACATAGAAGGGACTGGAGAGCATTATTCTGAGTGAACTAACTCAGTTCCATAATAACAAATACTATATAAGACTACTATTATAAAATGAGTATGAGGATCCAAAGTGGTGCGGGGAGGATGGAAACAGAGGGGTGAGAATGCTTGGAAGCAGGTGTGGCTTAGTGGACAGAAAGTGATGCTACCAAGCCAAAGGTGGATGATTTTAGTATGTGACCCTCAGGCCTGGTTTTAACTGTTTTTGGTCAAACATTCTTCTAAGTGGAATAGCACTGGTCTGTCCATTTGCTGTACAGAGGTAACTTATGGTTACTGTGATGTTGAACACTGTGACACTGATGTGTCAAATGTGATAATGGTTAGCAATGGTAGACAGTGTTTGGTGGAGCTCCCAGATTAAAACAAGTTTGGAAGCAGAAGTGACATCCACTTCTGAAGTAGCTTGCCTCAGGAAACCCTATGAACTTAGAGAAACTATGAAAGTTACACAAGAGTTCAGATCTTTTGTTCATAGGGTTGCTATGAGTCATCTACGACTTGACAGCACTTAAAAACAACAACACATCATAGGGTTACACAATTTGAAGTATGTGGGTGTTGAAGGAAATAAGACAGTTCCTGTGTGTAAAACAATGTATTCAAACTTTGTGGATAAATTAGTATAAAATAAAAATATTTTTAAAATATTAAATTATTTTAATTTCATTAAATTGTACAGCACTCCTCTGTCAATTTGTTGTGCTGAGGTTTTCTGGATTTGTTATGAAGCTGAACTTGTGTCGTTGGGGGTCAAATGCCATAATAGCTGCCCATGATGCACAGTGTTTGGTGGAGCTCCCAGTTTAAGACAGGTTTGGAAACAGAAATGGCATCCACTTTCTAAACCATGTGCCCCTGGAAATTCTATGAACCTGGAGCAACAATAGTTATAGAAAGGCTTCAGGCCTTTGGTTCATAGAGTCACTATGAGTCATGCTTGACTCAATGGCAATCACCACCACCACCACCGACAGCAACATTAAGAAAATATCTGGGCCAGGGACAGAGGAAGAGCTTTCCTCATCTCCACGCCTCATTCATGTATCCCACGCAAAGACGGGAGGACACCATTTCCCAGAGAATTCGTTTTGGGCCACAGACCCTCGGGCGAAGAAACAAAAGTTGTACACTGGTCCTGGAGGACACATTCTCTCTACTGGGAAGCCATCTGCTGCATCAGCACCAGGCTGCAAACATAAGACAAGTGGTATTAACCAAGAAGA
>NW_006400198.1:703080-715418 GCF_000299155.1 Elephantulus edwardii | reverse complement strand
ACTAAGGTGCACCTGATCCAGGCTATAGTCTGCAATTATGTGCTATGCATCAGAGAGTTGAACAGTGAATAGAGATGATAGAGAATTGATGCCTTTGAGTTGTGGTGCTGGAGAACAGTATTGAATATACCATAGACTGCTAGGAGAACAAACAGGTTTGTCTTGGAGAGGGCGGAGCCAGAGTGTTCCCTGGAGTCAAGGATTCTGAAGCTTCGTCTAACATACTTTGGGCATGCTGCAAGGAGGGACTGGTCCTTGGAGAGGGACATCATGTTTCGGAGCGTGGAGGGACAGCACAGGATAGGAAGACCCTCGATAGATGGATTAATTCTGTGAGTGGAGTGGTGGGAAGAATGTGCTTGAGACAGCGAGGTTGGCACAGGATAGAACGGCGTTTAGGGCTCTTGTACGTAGGGTAGCTATGAGTCGCAAACGACTCAATGGCACATAACAACAACAACAAATCTTCACTACTGGGCCAATGAGCCACATCATAATAGATGAAGAAAAGATTGATGTTATCAAACAATTTCATCTTGCTTGGATCCATAATCACTATCTCTACTACTAGCAATTAAGAAATTTAAAAAAAAATCAACTAACTTCTTTTAATGGGAAAAATCTTCTGTCAAGGACCTCTCCAAGTTCTTAAGGGGTAAAAATGTCAGTTTAAGGACTATGGTGCACCTGATAAAATCATAGTCCTTTCAAGAATTTGTTATGTATCTGCTATTGGATTATGACTAAGGTTGACATTAGGAGTACTGATACTTCTGAGTTGCATTGTTGAAGAGTACTAAATATCCCAAGAACCACCAAAAGAACAAACTAATATGTCATGGAGAAGACACAGCCAGGGTGCTTCTTGTAAGCACAGATAATAAAACTTCATCTTACATTTTCTGGACATGTTGCTAGGAGGGATCAGTCATTGGGAAAGGATATCATGCTTGAAAAGATGGAATGTCAGCAAAATACAAGATTTTTTTTCATTAAGACAGATTGACACAATGATGGCAACAATAAAATTAAGTATGTCAGAGATAATGAGAATGGCACAGATTAGGGCAGGGTTCAAATTCATTGTGCGTAGGATAGCTCTGAATCTTAATAAACTTGATGGCACCTAAAAACAACAACTACTACTACTACTGCTACCGCTCCTACTTTATAGTTTAACAATTATGTTACTGTTGTCAAAGAATATTTGTGTTGGAATTAGTGAGCCTGGCTCAGAACAAGGAAGGGTTCAGAGCTGCTGTACATAGGGTTGCTGTGAGTCACAGGCAACTCAGCGCACATAAGAACAACATTTATGTACAATGATAAAATATTGCTTAGTCAAAATATTGTTTAGTCAATTCTGACTCATAGCAGTATTTCAGGACAAAGTAGAATTGTCCCATAGAGATTTTAAAGTGGTAGCTCCTTACAAAAGCTTATCCCTGTTTGCAGTTGCATCAATTCACTTACCCACTTGGGGCCCAAACACCTCAGTCCCAAATATATGCAGTCATCTTAAATCTTTACAATTAGACATACAGTAAAGAGTCAAGTAGAATATTAGATGAATTCTAAATGTAAAAATATTTGTCAACATAAATAATCATGTTTAAGAGTCTAATAACAGTTTTTGTTGTTGTTGTTGTTGTTGTTATGTGCCGTCGACTTTTAACAAAAAAAAAATGTTATTTATGTTGTGTGCTATCATGCTGGAATCAACTCGTAGCTAACCCTCCAACATGGCAATAAATTGCATGGGAGGAGATTGCCCATCCTTCTATCAGAGAGAAATTTGTGGATTTGAACCACATGCTTTTGAGATTATAGCACAACTTCTTAACTCGGGATCTCCAGAGCTCCATAACAAATTAGTAGAGATTATATATCTTCTATTTATTTTTTTCCTCAGGTAGGGTTTCAAACTGTTGTAATTAGTGTTATTATGAGTTAGAGTTGAGTTGACAATGACAAAACCTGAACAGTTTTTCTAGTAACGACTTACAATAATTTTTACCTATTTTCATTAAGCACATGATATATCCAGTAATACTCATTAATCTTAAAATAGTCATATATTTGTCTGACAAGTTTGGATTTCTTTGCAAAATTGTGTGAATTTAACATGGACCATAGTTAATAGTTTCCTTTTTTCATTGAACTTATTAAATTTATACATCTATAAAGAAAGATGTTACTCTATTCCCTATGTCTAGTTCAAGGTAAAATTTGGTCATCACCCATTTTTCTTTTTAATTTACATTACAGAACAAAGTTAATTGCAAGATTTTTCTGTTTCAAGGTAATATATAGAAAATTATATTAAAAAGTGTAGAGACATAAATGGTTTTTTCACAGGAAAAAAAATCATAGTAAATAAATCGAAGCTCTGGTGGCATAGTACATAAGGATTTGAACTTCTAACCCAAAAGTGGTACCTCAGCGGCAGTGGCTCAGAGGGAAAAAGACAGGCAATCTCTTCCTGTGTAATTTATAGCTTCTGATAACCTACTACCGGAGGGTCAGGGGTAAGTCAATTCAAACTTGATGAGAATAAGCTTTTGAGGATATGTCTACACACATTACAATGCTCTTAGTGACTTGAACTTGAAAGGAGGGAGGTGTACAAAAGAGAGAGAATGAGAGAGAGAGAGAGAGAGAGATTCCTTCAGTAAATTTCTATTCTGAAGGTGACAGATTTTATAAAAATTCAATTTCTGTGAAATCTAAATTTTACTGGTAAAGTTATGAAATTTGACTGGTAAATAGTTCATTCCCTTAATTCTACCTTCATTGTGTGTCAGAATTGAATGAATTTCATAAGGTTTTCAATGATCTGGTTGTTTTGTTTTGTTTTTAAATTCATTCACAAGGTGTTTTTTCCAAGGAGCCTCTTATGAGACATGAAACTACAAGCTTTTGATTAGCTATCAAGCACATTTATCATTTGCATCACCCAAGGAACAAATGGCTTCCTTTTAAATTTAGAGTTACAAAAACTACTTTGAAGAAAATGTTTTCATAAAATCTAATGAATGAAAGTCATTTGTTCGTCCTTGTTGAGTTGACAACTTTAGTAACCATTGTGTATCTATTATGCTTCAATTAGCAGGGGGGGGAAATCTAAACATTTTTGTGATGACAAAGGAAGAAATTCAGATGGCCAACAGACACATGAAGAAATAATCAAAATCACTGACAATAAAAGAGATATAAATCAAAAGCACAATAAGATACCATCACACGCCAGTAGCAGCGGCAAAGTTTAACAGGACAGCAAGCAATAAATGTTGGAGATAATGTGGAGAGCTTGGAACTCTCATACACTGTTAGTGGGATTCTGAAATGGTACAACAAATCTGGAATGCAGTTTCCATAGTGGCTAGATAATAAACACTGCTTTGGAACAGATGAGAGGAAAAATTGTCTGAAAAGAATATGTTGTTGTTGTTGTTGTTGTTAGGTGTCATTGAGTCATGTATGACTCATAATGATCCTATGAACAAAAGATCTGAAATCTGTTCTATCCTGTGCCATCCTCACACTTCCTGACACCCAAGAGCCCTTTGACAAGTCACCTTGTCAATCCACCTTGTTGAGGGTCAACCTCTCCCTCACTGACCCTCCACCCTTCACAGCATCATATTCCATTCCAAGGAATAGCCCCTCCTAGCAACATGCCCAAAGTATATGTGATGAAGTCTCATCATTCTTGCCTCTAAAGAGCACTCTGGCTATACCCTCTCCAAGAAATACCTGTTCATTTTCTTGGCCATTCATGGGATGTTCAGTGCTCTTCTTGAACACCACATCTCAAAGGCATCAATTCTTTTTCTGTCATCTTTATTCACTGTCCAGCTCTCAGATGCACAGCAGTAATCAGAAAGACCATGGCCTGAATCAAACGAACCTTAGTCCTCAAACTGATATTATTATTCCTCAATAATTTGGAGAGGTCCCTAACTGCAGATTTTCCAAAGGCAATGCATGTCCTTATTTCCTGAGTGCTGGTACCAAGAGTGTTAATTATGGATTTCAGAAAAACGAAGCTGTTGACAGTTTCAATCTCCTCTCCATCCATCATGATGCTGACTACAAGTTCAATGGTTAAGAATCTTTGTCTTCTTGAAATTGAGATAAAATCCATACTGAAGGCTGAATTCCTTGATCTTATGCATTGTGTTCCAAGTCCTCCTCATGTTCAGCAAGCAAGCTTGTGTCATCTGCATAATAGAGGTTATTTATGAGTCTAACCCCAAACCTGATGCCGCTCTTCTCTTTAGAGTCCAGCTTCTCAGATAATTTGTTCAGCATATAGTCTCCAGCTTGAAGCATTTGGATTCTGGAAGGTTAAGTGTCTTTTATTTATTGAAAGCTGAGTATAAACTGTTCAGGTGCTTTTTATTTTGTTAACAACCCAGTGTTAATTGTGTTTGAGGAGAATATTGTTCTAAGTGCTATAGCACTTGTCTTTCAGTTTGCTGTACTGAGATAGGTTAGAGTTTTTGCTAGACTGAAATCCGTGCCACTGGTGTGTCAAATGTCATAAGGGTTACCCCTTGTACTACTTCCTAAATAACATACATTTGAAAACCTATGAAGACTAAAGAAAGAGGGTAGTTATAATAGTGTAGTAGTAAAGCTTAGATTGAAACTTAGTTGAAATGAAGAAAATCAATAATAAAGATTATTTAATAATTGGAACATGAAATGTATGCAGGTAGAATGTTGGAAAATTGGAAATTGTTACAAATGAAATGGAACACAGACTAGACGTGTGAAATGAGATGGACCAGCTTTGGCCACTTTGAATCACTTTGAATGTATTCATTTGAATTCACACTATGCAGGGAATGAAAAACAGAAGAAGGATAGTGTTGCATTCATAGTAAAAAAGCCAATTTAATGTTCTATTTTGAAAGGAATATATGATTAGGTATTATATGTTTGACCACAATCTGGAACAGGAGGTGTACTGCAAAGTGCAATGGGAGAGGGAGAAGGATAAGGGAGGAAGAAAATTGTACAATATTGAATGGCTGAAAACCAAAACTTTCTGTAAACTTTCATTAAAATCACAATTAAAGAAAAAGAACAAAAGTTGAACATAAATTTCCATATGACTCAGCAATTCCACCACTACGAATATGTTGAGGAAAATATAACAGACACAGAGATTTGTACACCAATGTTCATGGCAGCATTATTCACAAAAGAGGGAAAATGGAAACAGCCCAAGTGTCCATCAACAAACGAACAAGTTGTGGTATATTCACACAATGCAATACTATGCAGCACTCAGAAGAAATTATTTTGAAAAATATTATATAATGTGGGAGACATTGGACAGAATTACATTGAGTGATCTAACTCAGTCTCTTCAGGACAAATACTGCATAAAACCATTATTATAAAAATAGGATAACTAGTAAGATGAGTACAAAAGTCTAAAAGGGTGCAGAGGAGTTCGGCTGAGGATGGAGGTAAGAGTTCATGAAGTTGTAGAGTTTGGTGGGCAGATGGAGGGCGTAAAGAAATTAGTCAAGATCTAGTAGGGACCTGAAAACACAGGGTAATAGGGGCATGTATCAATGGTGAAAAATGTTATGAAACAGAATATATGGGAATAGCCCTATGAAACACAATAAGAATAGAGGAACGTATGAAGTACAATGTATGTAAAGGAAACATAATATATACAAATTTTGTATGCAAACCAATATAAAATAAGATTTTTTTAAGTGAGAAGAAAATAATAAAATAAATTTTTACAATGATGTATATTTTCCACAAATGAGGAATTAGGTAATAGATGCTCAGTATCCAGTTGTTTCAACCAACTTAGTAGTTATAGAACTTGGTCTTGAAAACTAGACAAAATTGCTAAGCAGAGAGTAAAAAGATATGAGTGTTGGAAGAAGATGTCATTTCTGTACGAGTCTGCAATAATGTGTAAAATACAATAGGGGCATATTGTATTTTTTTAACTATTGAAATGAAGTTTAACATGACTGCAGAGGAGGTGGAAGTGATAATTTGTAGCCAGAGAAAGAAAAAAGGACATATTATAAAACAGTTTTGGTGGTTATTTGAATTGTATTTTTTAAAAAAGTGAAATCACAGATGACTTTCTTTTATTTGTACTTCAGAAAGAACATTTTGGGGAAGCGTGTGGAAAGTGGATTAGAAGAAAAAAAGAAGCCAGACTCGACTCATGTCTCAAAAGACACAAGACACAGACTCTGAAATAGCACAGGTGAGAGTACAGCTCAAAGAAGCTAAGAACTTTAGACAAAATGTCAATCAAATACATGCAGGCCATGAGTTAGAGTAGTATTTACAGAAGGCTGAGTCTGCCACAACTTTCGTTTTTTTAGTATGTTGTTATTATTACTCTACGCCATCAAGTTGGCTACGACACATAGTAACCTTATGAGCAACATATCTGAACCCTGTCCTATCCTGCACCAACCTCACAATTTCCAATATCCTTGAACTTACTGTTAGTCACATTTTTAATATATTACATTAATATTGAGTAAGATGTTCCCGCATATTCAAAGATTCACTGAGGCAATCATGAAAATCAAAGCTTCAAATTAATTGAGCACTTACTATAAAACAATAAAATAACATGACTTCTATTATATAAACAATCAAATGTTTATTTCAAATTTTCATTCATAATATTTTCAAGTTAAACTATATACAAAAATAGATAAACAAAGTTGAAGCAACTAGAAGCATGACATGAAAAATATGTGTGTATGTATATACTTACATACATATATATACATACACATAAATACAGTCAAAATTAAATTCAGTACATAGTTCAGTGGCATCATACTACACCAAAATGTTATTCTATATTAAAAAAGCACGTGCATAGAGATTCCATCAGAAGAAAGCACACTTATTTCAGAGTATCTTACCACTTACACAAATAGTCCATAAACACCATCTGGCAGTGTGATTTCTGTACCAGAACTCTCCCCAGAGGGAAATCACTTAACTGTAGAAGAATACATTTTATTTGACATATTACATGCTGGTACAACCACTAGTGCCAGAGAACCATAAGAAACACAACAATTCACAAATAAAGGTCCTTTTACTGCTGAAACTTTCATAGTTAAATATGTGAGTGCCCTGGTTGAAATGAGGATGGTGGGAAACAATTTTGCTCCTCAGGCTTTAAGTCAGTCAATCAAAGACAATATATAAAGTATATTTAAAATATTCACAATCACCTTTACCAAATTTCTTTATTACAATGCCGGAGTAAAGAAACCCCTATAGACATGGGGACCTTTTACTATAATGAGGATCACTGATTTCCGGATGGATCTCTTTGTCATTGCTTAGACACCAGGCCACATACAGCATGTCTGTCCTTCAAATGTGAAAATGGCACAAAGACCTGATTTCTAATTACAATTTAGGCACAGATCAAAGAGATGACTTCCAGCAGAAATCTTAACTTCCTTTACTAGCATTGTACCATTGTGCAGAATTAACTGTCACTGCAAACTATTGACACTTTCCATATAATACATAAAGTATTTAAATACATTCACACATAATATGTTAATGTGAACATATTCACATGCATAATTCTTTTCCTACCTCTTTCAACTAGAACAAGAAGTTGCTGTGACTAGGTGGCATTTTTAGCAAAAAATTCTCCAAATCCATTTTTATAAAGTAAATATAGATTCACATATTAAAAAAAAGACACAAAAGATTCATTATTAAATGAATTCTAAATCAATAACAAAAAACTATCTACCAGTGCATCACTACCATCTAATCCTTGCTACAATAACAAAGAAACAAGATCAATGAGATTTAGAGTCAAATCCTTGTCAGAAAAGTAAGACAAATTAAGTTTATCAAGCATTCAGTAGAAGAGGCAATTTGTCTTGCCCTTTTTTGATTTGTGCTCATTACACAACCACAGGAGTCCACATATAGCATGAGAAAAATACAACTGAGTGTTTGTTCACCTGTAGAAGACAGTGAGTTTGTGGGCAGGTACCAGTTCCAAACAACCGAGTTTTAAAGCCTGTGAATAGCCTAAAAGTACAACGGATTTCAGATTTCTTAAGAAAATAAAGTGGTTTGTTACATTCTGATCATGGATACAGGCCATCCCCAGGTTACAAGTATCTGATTTACGTACAAACTACAGTTACAAAGCCCTCTGTAATGCCTATTACACTAAAAATTCACACTATATAAAATAGTTTGTAATAAACAGCACTACTTCGCAGTGTATATCAAAACATTATTATTATTGCTGTATTATTATGGTAAAGATGTTTTAGTGTATTTGGAAGCATCCCATTTTTTTAAGCATAGGAAGGTGCATTATACACTACATGCTAAGACAAACGATGGACAAATTGATGTTAGATAGGGACTCTGCCTAACTGCACTTACATACATACAAATTGAACTTAAAAACAGATTTAGGAAAGGAATTACTTGTAATCCTGAGACTGCTTCTAATGCCAAAATCAGAATCTCAGTTTAAAAATAGATATAAAGTTTAGTTCCAAGTTTATACTGTACTTAAAATAGTAACAAGGGAAAACTTAAAGTAACAAATTTATCCAATAAATAAAGAGGATCAAAACAATCTCAGACTACTTAAAATATCTGGAGCAATCTTGTAGTTTGTGCAATAATAATAGCTATATATATTATTATCTTTTTTGCTTCAAAGCAATAAAAAAGTGCTATGTTGTAGTGTTTATTGTAACTAATAAAAAGACAGTATTTCAATGTAGATAAGGACTTCTATTAATGTACACATTCATTAGAAAAAAATACTTTTATTTCTCAAAAGTGTTTTTCTATTTTTACATAATAGTTCCTATATCGTGTTTATTAGTAATTGAAATTTTAGAGTAAAACTGAAAGACTAGGGAAAATTTATTTAGCTATCTTTTGAAATGACATGATTCAGGCCTAGGAACACAGGGCCACAATGTATTTCCTCTCAGTGCGTTATGATTATATTCCCAATAGTGCAAAGTAATAGAAATATGTAAGGTTCAACTACATAATCCATATTTAACTAAGAATTGTTCATATCCCAACCAACTACTTAGGGACCACATCCAAAGTTCTAATAGTTTCCCTCACAAGATGCTGTTGCACAGGTTGCTCAAAATAAAATAGCTGAGTGAAGGAAGGAAAAAAACAAGATATATAAAGAGACTTTTATTTTCTAAATTGAAGGACAGAACCCTGGTTACCTAGTGGTACAAATAACCAGTGCTGCGATTCCCAAAGCACTAACAAGTGGTTCAAATTCACCAGTTGCAATGTGGGAGAAGGGTGGGCAGTCTCCTCCCACACAATTAACTGCCTCTGAAAACTGCTTGGAGGGTCTGCTGTGGGTTCAATAACAGCATCAAAAAAAAGAAAACTGTAATTACCCTTTTAAATGTCTTTTTTAGCCTTCAACCTAGTCTTTAGGAGTGTCAACAAGAGAAAATAGGAGTCAGCAAGCAAGCTTTCTAATTAATTAATTCACTTGAAAGCCATACTTTAAAAAAAAAATCAGTAGTGTATACATTAGAACGGGAAGAAAAAGTATATCCACATTTAAACCAGTGTGGTCATCTGTGCTTTCAAATGTCTTATGTGTCACAGTTTCTGGAGAGAACTTTTATTTACAAAACTGTAAAGGCAGTTATTGACACTATAAATGTACCCTTGATCCAAGTATGCTGATACACACATATGTAACAGATAGGGAGCTCTGGTGGCCCAAGGGTAGGAGGCTGAGCTGCAATCCCACAATCCATGGAAGAAGGATGGGCAATCTCCACCTGAGCCATTATCTGCCTCTGAAACCCACCGGAGGATCAACTATGGATCTGTTCTGACTCCACCGTACACAGAAACAACAACAACAACAGATAGCTATTTGGAGACCATAAGTAAGTTTGATACTATTTTAAATTCAATGGTAAAAATGAAGTAGGTGATAGTGGAAGCTCCCAAGAAAGTAAATCTAAATGGTAGATTCATACCAAGAAAACCTCCACAAGGGCATAAACCACAGAGATTAAATTTTCAAATTTAGATTCAAATGCTCAGTTCCAGTCTTAAGGGACATCATGCCAAATGATAATAACAATGCTAAAAAAGGAGGTCATGGATATATTCCAAGAAAATAGATAATTACTTCATAAGATCAAATTAGCACTGTTTGAAGGGAAGACAGAGTCTCACATATGAAAAATAAAAAATAAGAACTTCCAAAGAAACTGTAGTGATCATTGTGAATTTAGATAATGTCTAAAAATAGACCAAACATGGATATTTTTAGATGATAACTAATTTGAAAATGTAATAAAGGAAAAATAAACTCCAAAAATCCAAACTGTTAAAATACCTTATGTGCACACTACTGATAAATTATGGTCTCCCAAGAAGATATATTTTTTTGGTATTACGTATCTTAAGATAAAGCAGTCACTTTCTAATGGACTCTGACTTATGCCAATAACGTGTGCAGAGCAGAACAACTCCATAGAATTTTCATGGCTGTGATCTTTAGGAAACAGTCGACCAGCCTTTCCTTCAAGGTGCCTCAGGTGGATTAAAATTGCCAGTTTCTTTATTGACAAACAAATGTTTAGTTATTTGTGACACACAGAAATAATGTTGATACATTTATGAAAAAAATTACATTGAATATATATGTTTATATATGATAAGGTTTTAAACATTATGTGTCTATTAAACGGAAGCCACTAAAGTGACACATAATCTAAGCTAACAAACCCACCATGAGCTTCTTACCAGTTACATGATGTCATGCTTTAATTTCAGACTTTGGTTAGAAAATTCAATCTAATTGTATAAACCGTGTCACTACCAACATACTGCATTCTATTTAAGGTATGATGAAGTTGGATTATTTTGAAGAAAAATTAAAAGTTTCTTGATTAGTCTTTATTTAAATGCCAAATCTCTCAATGTTTCTGTCTAAATTAAGGATTAGAGTTACAATTGAAACCACATTCAATGTTTTTCTTCTCTTAAGTAGAACTAAAACTCTCTTTTTTTATATAGCTATTCTATATTGTGAGAAAGGCATTTAACAAATTTACTATTTCAAGTAAATTTAAATGTTATTATTTAAGAATATCTCTTACAAATACTCTATAGTTATTTATAATAGTAAAAGGAATAACAATTAGTTTATCTTACAGTGCCTGATAAAGGATTCGTAGCTCCACATATATGCAATTTTGCTGGTCTTGCCTACCATCAATAATAATGGAAGAGGTATGTCTAAGTGAGAGGCACTGAAATGTTAAGTTTCATTAGCTAGTTAACATCTCCACTTATGCAGAGTAGAAAATTAATTATTAATATTTCTCTGCTTCATAAAAATTATATTGAAAAATTCTTACCTCCAATAACAGAGAACTTTTCATTTCCTGCTACTCTAATCTTCAGGGTTTTTTATTTTTTCATAGTCTGTGTCTCAATTCTAAAAGGGAAAACTTAACAAAGGTCAATTATGTTCCATTTCTTAGTTAGCACTGCACTCATTTACAAATAGAGATAAAATAATGAGCTTCCTGAAAACTGATTACAGTTCATGAAGAAGTCTGTTGAGTTATTTAATTATACTCCTGTTAGCCATCTGTTGATGTATCAAATAGCAATTGGGGAAACACTTTTTACCAGACACATAAGACAATCTGGAAATTTGTTTCAATTTGTGTATTTTGGTGTTAGAGAAACTGTTATGCAATGCTAATAAAACATAATCTGCCTTAATTTGTGGCTATCAGGGGTGGAGTAATTATAAGTGCATATATCTGTGTATTCATACACACATCTAATACTGATATAGGGAATTAGAGTCATTCATCTTTTTCCATAACCATTTAATGACGTAAATGAAAATGTAATAGGATCTACTTCCAGTTAACCAAGTCCAATTTATTTGCAATACTCCAGACCTCCTCTTTTGATTAAAATAATAATTTCTAGTAAATTAAATAATCTAATACTTCAAAGGACTCTGGTGGCATAGCCCATAGCTACTAGCACTGATAGCCCCCAAACTGCAGATCTCCAGCGGTTCAAATCCACCTCGCAGTTTGAATTGAACAGCCCTGTCACAGGAGAAAGATGGGAAATCTCCTTCTGTTATGATCTACAGCCTTGGAAACCAGATGAAGCATTTCTATGAGTTGAGAATTTTTTTATGGCAGTGAGTTTGAGTTTTTAAAAATATAAAAAATACTGTCAAAATAACACTTTGAGATATTTATCGCAAAACTTAAAAATTCTTGAGA
>NW_006400198.1:692001-702980 GCF_000299155.1 Elephantulus edwardii | reverse complement strand
GAAAACAAGCAGATTCATCCTAGAGAGGGTTAAACCAAGCTACTCCTTGGAGGCAAGGATTCTGGGGCTTTGTCTGACATACTTTGGGCATGTTGCAAGGAGGGACAGGTCCTTGGAGAGGGACATCCTGCTTGGGAGGGTTGATGGATGGCACAAGAGGGGAAGACCCTCTATGAGATGGATTGATTCAGTGACTGGGGTAATCGGGATGGGTGTGTCAGAGGGAGTGCGATTGGCCCAGGATAGAGCAGGTTTTAGGGCTGTTGTACATCGGATCACTATGAGTCGCAAACAACTCGATGGCACGTAACAACAACAACCACAATATCTCTTTTAGACAGTTCTCTCTCTCATCTGTTTCAATGCAGTATACATTATTTATCCCCTCTTTCTCAGTCTCCTCCCAACGAAAACCCTGATGTCAGTCCTCTTTTACAACAATGACAGACACTGTGCAATATTTGTCCTTTTGTGACTGAGATATTTAAGTCAGCATAATGTCCTCTAGGGCCACCCATTTTGTATAATATTTCATGAGTTTCTTGTTTTTCAAAGCTGCATAGTATTCCACTTGACAACATTTTTTAATCCACACAGCCATTTGCATGAAACCAACTTCTTTTCCTCATCTGAGCCTAAAATACCCTCCTTATCCTGCTGAGCTTGTGCAATTAAAGGTTGTAGTATCCAAGACTGACATCCGTGAACTCAGCCTCTGGAATTCAAGAGATGCCGCAAAATACCCCTACCTCAGATATCGCTTCCTGTGACCCTAACTCTCCATGTGAAATTACACCATTTAAGTTCAAGACTTGAAGGCTTGTATTAATGTGTGTCACCTTGGAAGGCTAGATATTCCTTGGCTCAATGCAATTATCTGACTGAAAAGATAGTAATAATATTTGAGAGTCTACAATGTACTACACATTTTCTATTTAATACTCTTTAATATTTAAATTTTAACTCCTCTAGCTCTTATTATACTTATAGGTATTAAATTTGGGAGAAAACTGAGACACAGAGAAATTAAGTAATGTGTAAATTAGTAGTTGGATCCAATTTTGAACTTACGACCTTTTCATTCAACACATTCATCACTTCCTTGAAGAAAGGGACATGGAGAAATGGCATGGAAAGTCTAGGTCAGGGGATGGCGAGAAGACTAATGAGCATTAGTAGGGCATGGACACGCCTAGAATGTGGCAATGTAGTAGTGAAACTATTGTGTTAAAGAAGTACAATGAGCCTTAGAAGAAATAAAACCAGGATGTTCCTTACAAAGGGAGGCTGCAGAGACTTCGAATGCATCATCTAAAGACTAATAATTGGAAAAGAACATCATGTTTGGCAAAGTACAAAAGTCTTTAATGAGATACAGTGGCCACAAGAATGAACTCCAACATATCAACTGTCATGAGGCTGGAGCATGGTAGAAAATCATTTCATGCTGTTATAAGGTCATCATGAACCAAAGAAGTTTGGGAATCTTTTAACACATCTGACAACTGAAATGTTGGTGGTTCAAATCCTCCAGCTTCCCTGCAGGAGAAAGGTGGGCAGTCTCCTCTTGTAATTATTTACAGCTTCAGAAACCTAATGGGAGATCTGCATTGAAGCTGTCTCAAAGGCAGTAAGTGAACAGATGAGAGAAACTTTGGAAGCATTTCTGACGTCCTGGTGCCATCTAGTGGGAAGATAGCAGTAATCATTACACTCCAGGCAATGACTATTCTCTAAGTGCTAAACATGTCAAATTTGCAGAATCTCCTCCCCTGGGATTAAATGGCCCTAAAAACCCGCTGAAAGTTCAGCCATAGGTCCGTTCCAACTCGATGGCACACAGCAACAACAACACATCACTCCAGGCACAAATTCTAAAAGATAGGCAACTCACACTGCCTTGGTGTTGAAGACAGAACACAATTCCCACACACCACAGTATGGTGGTTACAGTCTGCCCTTTTTTAGAGTGGGCAAGATCCTTAACCTCATTTCTTTTAAAAAATATGGACAGTAATACCTACCCATAACATTGCTCTGTGGATACAGAGAAACAGTGCATGTGAAGTATCAGAGGCACCAGACCCCACTTGCCAGGGAGTCATGAGTGTCAGAATAAAACTGTGCTCTGTGGAATTTTCAGTGACTGATGTTTTAGAAGCAGATTTCAAAGCCGTGCTTCTGAGTTGCCTGTGGGGTGCATTTGAATCTCCAACCTTTCTGTTAGCAGCTCAGCACATGAATGGTTTGACCACTCAGGGACTCCTGGCACATGGGGAACCGTCAGGAAATGTTAGCTGCTCCAGTGATGCGGAGAAGGCATGACAAACACGGGTATAGGAGGAGTAAGAAAAAGACTGGGGAAATTAGAAATTAGTGGTCTTCAGCCAGTCCCACAAGAATGATTCTGGTGAAAAAAAATAATGTGTATGAACTTTGTAAGTAAACCAGTATAAAATTAAAATTTTATTTTTTATAAAATTGTGCTTTAGTTTTAGAAGTTTTTACTAGATTGTTTAAAGTAATAGTTAAACATGTATATACTTTAGACTGCATGTCTCTAAAAAAAGCAGGAAATTTGGCAAAGTATAAACTTATTGTCTTAAACTAGTTTTCTTAGTTGGCCCCATTTATTTTATGTTATTATAAACTGACAAAATGTATATAAACATTTAAATACAAACACTATGACAATTGCAGTATATAAAATTATTCTATATGATAAAATCATAATGGATCAGAACTTTCATAATAATATGTATTTTTCAGAATGTGCACAAAATTTTCCAAGTGTGTAAGAAAAACAATTTACTCATTACCAAAAAGTGCACATATGTAATAATATACTCTACATACTACCATTATGAACCAAAGTTGTAAGTAATGACTCCCTGGTTAGAAAAATTCATGAATTGCCATGACGTGTCACTAAATAAGCTGTAGCACAACCAATCTCCATAGCCTTCTTATTAAATTACTGACAGAATTTCTGGACAGTTAAAGTGACATTCTTAAGAGTATTAAAAATTAAGTAATGCAAAAATCATTTTTGTTTCTCTTTCAAATGGTGGAAAGATTTAATACATAGCTGAGTTAACATGCACAATGATAAATTCAGTGATTTATTAAAATATTTCAAAAACACTATTTCTTGTCTCATAGAACCAATAGAGTATAACTTCCTTCACAGAGTTTACAAGGCTGATATCTTTATGCATACAGATCAATACATCTTTCTACCATGGAGCCACAGCAGGGATTGGGGGGTCCTATCCTTGCCTTGATCTTTTGGTTATCAGTTAAGTGTTTAGCCACAATCAAGAACTACACAAACCTTTCCATGAAAGGTTTCATTAGACCTTCATAATGAAACTCATGCTTTCATTAGACAGGAAATATTTCAAGAAAGATTGTTTATTTCTGTGTTATGGCTGTAAATGATGGAAAAAACGGAGTGTAAAAAATCATATTTATCTCTGGCAACATGCCTTGGGGGAAAACAAAGATACATGAACAATGACCATAGGACAGAGATTGAAGACAAATCTTGTGAAGCTTTTTTTTTTTCTTCTTCTCTCAATTCACTTAGAGATCTAAATGCTAAGTTTGGGGAGGGAAAAATTATGACTGTTTCCATACATATATTAAGTTTTTCAATAGTTAATATTGAATAATTCTCAATAGGGAGCTCTGATTGTTTAGTAGGTAAGGAGTTATGCTGCCAACCCAAAGGCAGGCAGTTCAGGTCCACCAGTTTTTCCACAAAGCTGGGCAATCTCCTATGAGATTGACAGCGTCAAAAAAGTTGTTACAGGGGCAGCTCTGAGTCAGTGCCAACTCAATGACAATAGTTTAGTGATTTAATAGTAAAAATTAAAATTAATGCATGAATTACACAAAGTAAAATGATGACTTGCAAATCATCCTTTCAACTCTGTGCATTTAACTATGGATTCTGACTACTTTGAATAACTTTTTATCAATGTTGGCTTGTCCAAGATGTTCATTTCCAAATATCTGAAAATGAAAGAATGAAACAGACTATGGTCATATGTCTGTGTGTATGTATACGACAGTAACAAATGTTATCAATCTATTATTTTCCCTTGAAAATGTCAGTGTTCAGTTTGAAGATTCTCAGCTATAATATGATACCACTAAAGTGACTGACTGTCTATTCCCTTAGTTTGGTCTTTGTATAAAAATGTCTAACTAATGACACATGCTCAAGCACTTCTCCTTTAAATGAATGAACAACTTTTGCAAGTTGAATGATAATTAAGGTATGAAAATTACTGACAAAGACTTGATAGAGAAATGGAAACTTTTTAGAAAGCTCAGTTGCAAATCTTATTTAGCTGTGACATTTCTTTCCCAATTTTTATGTAAATATATGCCTTTTCCTAATTGACCTGGACAGTTTTATCTGAAGAAATATGGTAACAGAATATAAAATGTGTAAAAGAAATGCATGAGCTGTCAAAATTCATCTCCATGTAAAAATAGTTATGACATTTTTAAGAATGTATATTTTGATTACCAACATTGAATATAGATGACTATCATAGCACATAAAATATTCTGGGTATTTCTTTCTGAGAGACTTTTCTCATAATAATAATGAAATTTGAATATTAAAAAACATAGACATTTAGATATGTTTACCAAATGATGAGTTATTAATCTAACACGTGGAGGATTCCTGAAGAGGATTTACTATCAGATTAATTACTCTAGGAAAAGATATACTATTAGATTATACTATCAATAAAATTTGCTAACATGACAAAATGGTATATAATCTTGGACACTCTTATAATTAATATAAACATATAATGTACTTATTTCCTGACAATAAATTCCAAGGATTTTTTTTAATTAAGCACATTTCCTAGATTGCTCTCATAAACAAGTAGAGTTCCTGGAGGCTTGTATTTAACATGGTCAAGAAAATTCAGGCATTTTCCCTCTTCCTTTGTTCAAATACTCTAGCTCATTAAAAAGATAAGTGATATCTAATTTGCTGTATCTGTATAGCATAAATACTGTAATGTCAAAGTAAAATTAATTTCTTTGTTTCTTCCTTGCCAGAAGGACGACTTATGCCTTTTCCTGTCAGGGGTCTAGAGAACAGTTTTCACAGTATAACTACATTATGTAAAACCATTTTTACAAAACCCATATATACAAAATACACCTCAGTCTTCAATTTGAAGGTTCATAGGTACAATCTGATGATCATAAAAGTGACTATTATTTTTTCTCTTAGACATTTTTCTTAACCCCAACATGTAAGCATCTCAAGAATTATAGGAGATTCCCAAGAATTACATGACCAAACATGTAGTACAAGTGCATATCAGCTTCCTATAGTTATAAATTCTTACACCTATATTTCTTAGAGAACTTTTTGAATACTATATATAAGATATAGATAGGAATAAATGATTCCTTTAGTCCATTACCAAAATTAAATCACTCTGGATTTCCAGAAAACAGTGTTAAGATCCATTCTGTCCTTTTAGCCCTTGGGAGGAAACTCGGCCAGGATGCCCACACTTGCAGCAAGTTCATTCACAATTATTTACAGTCTTCTTCTGGTACAACCTCCAGTATTATTTGCAATGTTTTAGTTATTCCATCTATTAACCAAAAAAAAGAAAGAAAGAAGATAAATTAGAAATGGAAAACGCAGAGGGAAAACTCAGCAAACTAGAAATTATTTGAGGTTGAATAATGAAAAACACAATAGATTTCATTTAGCATGCTCAATAATTATTTATTTTATTAGCGTCTTACCATATTCAACTAATTAATCGCTTCTATAGCTTCCCATTATGGCTTCTCAGTAAGAATACAATAATATTTATATACAAATTAAGGCTTTTATTCATGATTTAAGAGACTTAAAAAAGAGAGACAACAGGGCTAAGACTGAAATAATATTTAAAAATAAACTTTACATTCAATTTAAAGTTAGTTTTTAGTTTTTGCACCTATAGTCATAACCAAATCCTCAGCAGAATCAAGAATAGATTCACAATATCATTTCTATGCTCTAATAATGTAGTGGAGGGAGCTCTGGTGACCCAGCGGTACATGGTTTGAATCCACAAAATGCTTAACAGGAGAAAAATGGGGAAAAGCTGCTCACACAATTTACTGCCTCTGAAAATTGCTAGAGGGTTAGCTATGAGTGGATTCTGACTCAGTGGCACTTACCAGCAACAACAATATGTGTATATTTTTAATAAATCATCTTATCTCCTAGGACTTCTTTTTTCTCATCTGTAAAACTAAGTGGTTGGCTAGGATCAGATCAATGATCCTTATTTTGAGACTCAAATATTCTATTTGGAATCATAATATTAGTTTTACCTGAGATAATGACATGTAACTTTCAAGGCTTCAGATAAATTGAGTCAAAAGCTGAATGGGGGGAGTCAGCAATCTGTGCCTCCCATACACATTAAAGCACGGGAACTACTGAAGTAGATTGTGTTTAGGTCATTTTATTTTATCTAGGAGTTCTGGTGAGGTAGTGCATAATGTGTCCAACTGCCAATCAAAAGGCCAGTGATTCAAACAAGTCAGCTGCTCTGCCAGAGAAAGATAAGCAATCTTCTCCTGTAAAATATTTACTCACTTGGAAACCCAATGGAGTTGAACTATGAATCAGAATTGACTAGACAGTAGTGGATTTGGGTTTTATCTTACAGAATAGAATTCTATGATCTTGGTTTTAAGCTACTTCATAATCACTTCTTACCTTTGAAGTCAATCTGGACAGAATTTCACAATTCCACTAACCCTGGAATATCCTAGAGCTTATACTCAGATGAGGAAGTTTTGGTGATTTAGTGGTAAGGAGTTGCGCTGCTAGCCCAAAGGCATGTGGTTCGAATCTACCGGTTGTTTGACAGGACAAAAGTAAGCAATCTCCTCCCATTCAAGTGACTGTATTAGAAAACCCACTAGAGGTTAAGCTATAGTTGGAGATCCAGACCACCACCCAGGAAAAAAGTCTTTCTCTAATTTATGACTTAAACATAAATTAGTGCCTCTAACATCCCCTTCCAAGCAATGCTTCCAATGTTCCTTAAAAATACAGCTTTTCATTCTTTCAAACAGTATTCCCCGATGCAGATTCCTCAGCACACTAGTTTTTATAGTATGCATTATTTAGAAAAGGCTCAGAATGGGGCTGGCAAATGGTAAGCTCTAGGTAAGTGTCCTTAAAATAATTCTATTTTGTCACAGCCCACTCTTCATATTGAGACATAAGTGGAGCACAAGGGAGTATTCAAGAGCAATTAAAGCCAATGTTTAGAGAAAAGAAAATTGCTAAATACACTTTGGAGGCAAAAATATCAAACAATTTTAAGAGCGATACGATTTTTGTATGGGAAAAAGCTGACAGCAAGTTGAAAATCAGGTGGTCTTAAATATCTTCCATGGTTAAAAGCAAAGCAATGGGTTTAGAGAGACCTCATATCCAGTTCTTCTTCCTTAAGGAGGTGTTGTTACAGTCTCCTGAGCTAATTTCACAGTAGATATTTTCTTTACACAACGTCTTTTTATCCACATCCAGCATTCAAGTCATCTCCAGAAGTGTTTTCCTGTACTCTGGGACCACCCTACTCCTAGCCTTCGATTTCTTAGATAGCGTGCTTCTCTATTTCACAACCCTGCACATTTTTCAGACAAATGGAGAACAACTTGGGCTCCCTTGCTCTCCTTCCTTAAAGCCCAATGAAGATCCTATATTCAGCAGCACAGAGAGGCCAATGAACTTCTCTCTTCTAACTTCAACTCTTCTTCTTTTCTCTGTCTTAGTCCCTGCTGACAACCTCCCTTGTGGCTTTCTTACACTTTTTTTAAGAGATCTCAAGATTTGAATAAATTCTATCACAATGAAGATTTGCATAGGATGACTTATTTTGCCATCAGTAATTATTTGAGCCACCGTAACCCATCTGTTCTAGGATATCTACTGCAGTGGGATCAGACAAAGGATAAGTGAGGAACACATTAAAGTAAACCTCTCTTGGGCAGTTTCCTCCTTGCCTGGAAACAGTAGGGCATGCACAGTAGGTCTAAATGCATGGTCATATAAAATTCCTGACTTTGAGCGCAATCAGTCCCATGGCAGTAATTCTTTAGATGGATGAGTTTAAGGTGGTAAGTCTGTATGTAGTCTACAGTTCAAGACCAAAATCAGTAATTTGTCCTTAAGGTTATTGTTAGCTTTATATTTCACATTCAGTAGTTATTCTTGAAATAAGTCAACACCAACACTGACCTTGCAAGTGACTGAAATAAGGGGAGGGACTATAACTGAAATGGAGGAAAACACATTTGTGAAGTATTAGCACAAAACCATGCTGCCCAGGAAGACAGAATAAGAGCAAGTACCTTTTTTTTCCCCTCCAAAGGATTCAGAACCTCTTCCCATGCATGATCTTGTGCTATCCTTATAAAGAAGTTAGTTTGAGCCCCTCAATTAAAATGCAGGCACACATAACTAATTAAAAGTGTTCTCTTTATGAAAAGTCTATGATAACCATTACCCAGTCTCTTGTGAGATATCATTAATTGAAGGCTACAAAGTCACCGAACACAAAAGTGATTAACTCATTCTGCTGGTGTTGTCTAGTACTATTTGTTTGATTTTTTAAAAAAAATTAATATAAACAAGGATTTTATTTAAATAACCTTCTCTTTATTTCTATCTGAACAAGGTGGACCAATTTCCTGTAGATCCTTCCTTTCAACATTTACAGTATTTGGCTAGTAAATAGAGGCAACCAAGTAGAACAGGAGTCAGGAATGGAGTTAGCTAGATTTTGCTATGTTCATGTCTTTAACTCCATTACTGGAGTTCCACCCCCTTTTTTCCTTGCATGAGAAGCTTGTGTTTCTAAAAATAAATAAATAAATTACCAGAAGAATTAACCACTCTGTCACAGATGGTCTAAAAAAACCAAAACCCAAACTTCCTGTGTGTCTAAGTATTCCCTTAAAAGAACATTTTCTTTTCAACCTAGGAATAAGTTCAAACAAACCATGGTTCAACACTGGCATCCTGTGGCCAGAAAAATTCTTCTAATTTGAAAAATCTCAGACCTCCGTTTCAGAGCTTTGTCAGCTTATCGGACGCTCATACCATCTCCTATGTGGTAACCTCTCCTTCTTCAAGCAAAGACCCTCGGTAAAATGTATTTTGATGGATTATCATTTTCAAACAGCTCATCTACTCATAAATCTTAAGGTAAAAAGAAATTAAAATATAAAGGCTTGAGAATTTTATCAATCAACGTGATCTGTAATCACTGCACAAACTCCTCCAAGCAAAGGTTCTCATCGCTTCCAAATTCTTACTGTTTTCTCTCAAATAAGAGAGGTAGTTGAGGGCAGGGCAAGCTGAGTTCAGGACTCCCTGGAAATTGACTGTATTTGTGTCTGTGTGTGTGTTTTGTTTTGGACAAAGGCTAGCAAAATACTTGCTATTGCAGCAATAAATAGTATGAATTTTCTTTACTGCAAGAATGCTGCCTAAGAGGAAAATCAAACAAAATTATGGAGGATTGTTGCTTTTTGCTACTAACTTCCAAAGCAGCTATAAAAATAAAGAGTTACAATGATCACAGTTTAAAGGTACAATTGCTATGTTCCCTGGCAAGACTTAATGGTGTTTAGGAGAACCAAATAACCATTATGGGACTACTACATTGCAGCTACTTTCACAAAAGTCCAACACTAAATTCAGAGGCATTATGGATGTTCAAAACATCATTAGAGAGAAAAATAGCAAAAAATAAATTAAAAGAAATCACTGGAGACAGAAAAATAGCAAACCACAAAAACAGCCCTTCAAAATTCCCCTGAGCATGAAAAGATATCAAAATGAGATTCACCACACAATTTATACAACTTTTGTATGTAAATACATATAAAACTTTAGAAAATGAGATTCAGCATGAAAACTGCTTGTTCTATTGACAAAGAAAGTGTACAACACATATGCACATTAATAAAGAGAGAACTTTTGTCTAGCTTTGGCTGACAAAAAGGGGAGGACCAAAATGATTATAAAATGTGTTAGGACAAAGAATTGTTCCCTTCAGCGTGTCCCGTCTTAGCTATGTCTAACTCAAGGGCTAACAACTCTTTTCCTACATTTTCTTGTTTTTCCATGGTACTCAGAGGCTTTAACTGTCTCTAGCTAGGAGCTAAGACGGAGACATAGATGAGCCTTATTATGCCTTGTGTTTGTTGTTGCTGTGTACCGTAGATTCATAACTGACTCATAGTTGATGCCACTACAGGTTTTCAGAGGCAGCTAATCGCCTGGGGAGAGATTGCCCATCCTTCTCCAGCAGAGTGGCCTTAACTGCATGCCTTCACGATTGCACCTCAGCTTCTTGCCACTAGGCCACCAGAGCTCCTCTGTTATGCCTTAACCCTAATAGCAAATCTGTTGATGTGAATATTGTATTAAAGGTTTGCCATTGCCACCATGCCTCATCCCTAGAAAAAGGCTCTATGGTTAGTGTATGTAACAGGAAAAAAAAAGTAACTAAAAATATCCTATTCAAAACCGGTGTGACCTAATAAAAAACAAAGATTAAATAATTTGTTCAAACATCAGTAAGTTCACATTAGCTCTAAAGAAGCTAGTTTGTATACTAACTCTTCTTTGGGGAATAGTATTGCTAGCTTGAAAATAAAACCCAGGTATAAACAGAGTATAAGGTCTAAAGATACCAAATACCAATTAAAAGCTAATAAACTCTACTCTAAATGACTGGCTTCTAAATGAGCTTTTGCAAAACATTTGAGATTCAATATAAAAACCAAGTATTTCCCTTCTTTTAGTTTTTAATAACATTAAATTATTTAACAAATTTACCATAAATATCCCTGAAGTTGGCATTGCTATTTAAAATTAATTATAATAAATTAAATGTTTGGCTCTT
>NW_006400198.1:648872-691866 GCF_000299155.1 Elephantulus edwardii | reverse complement strand
AGTCACTGAATCAATCCACCTCATAGGGGGCCTTCTCCTTCTGCACTGTCCCTCCACCCTAAGTTTCCATTCTAAAAACAACAGGCATTTTTCCATCAGTTGACATGAGTTCAAATTTTGACTGTATGGTTTTAAAACAATATAGTGAAAAATAAATTTCCCAGCTCCATGATTTTGTTCTCTGTGTGTGGGACATATCCAGAGCTTACCATTTGCCACCTTACAGACCTTATTGAGGATTGAATGTGATGGGAAAGAGGTTAGCACAGCATCCAACAGAGGCTTGTACAAAAATTATTCATAAATATTGTTTCTTACCTACCAATCTACTATTTTATTTGTTTCCCTTTCTCAGTCATCAGGTTCTATTTGGCTTATCCTTTTTTGATACCTTTAACCTTTTTAATACTCAATTCATTGTCATCTAGTGAGAACCAACACATAAATGACTCTTCAGTGGGTTCCAAGGAATAACATGCATAGGAGGAGACTGCCTGTCTTGCTCCTAAGAAGCTGCTGATAAATTTGAATCAGTAGAGAAGGCTAATCTTTGGATAAGTAGCACTATTCTCTATGGACTATATGCCACCAGAGCATCTATCACTTTCAGTTGGATTCAGTTTCTACCGCTTACATCATACCTTCTTCAGTTTTCCTCAGGATTATGTGGGAACCATCAAACTGCATTACTGTCTTCCACCTGCATCTTTATTTTATCCATCATCACTCTCCACAAGGTAGTATTTCTAAAATACAAAACTGCCTGGTTTTGAATTCTAGGCCTTTCTTTTGTTATCTATAAGACTTGGAGCAAGTTTATGCTGGAACACAAACCCTATGAATGAAAATTTTTCCCCCTACCTGGGAAGAATTAAATAAAAGCATATGTGTGTTAACACTTATAAATCCTGCAATAAATGTGAGCTGTCATTCTTTATTGTTTTTGCTATTTCAGCCCTTCTGTGATTTGGCAGACCCATGTGGGTAAGTAATGTTATAATAACGATAGTGAGACCTTTGTAGACATCTACCTAACTCTTCATCAAATCCCTTAAAGTTATATCCTATGATATGGATTCCCTAAACAGCATTCAACCCAAAATAAAAAATAATTAGGTTAGTAAGAGATTCAAAAGCACAATTAGGTCATTTACATAATGGCAGATAAAATTTCATCTAAAAAAGCTATTCTCCCAAGTTGCTTGAGGAGCACAAACTGAATATTCTATACTCTAAACATCCTTCCCTCTATCCCTCCTCCGAGTTCCAATTAAAATGCAATAATGCTTTCAAACTAGCAATTATACTAGCTGAATTTTTATTAAAAAATTTAAGATGTGTATGTTACATATGAGTTTTAAAAATATAGTCTCCCCCAAAATCCTGAAATTGTGTAAAGACTCTTACCTGACATTCTTTTAAACCACTTGGGTTTCTTGTCCCATATAATAAAGAGATAGTATGCAGGGACCCCAGTCAGAGTGATAACAAAGCCAATCCCTGTACTAAAGGGATCTGAGTAAAGAGAAAGGGCCACCATGAAGAAACATATGAAAGAAAACAATGCTGGGATAAACAGAGGCACCTGCAAAACAGCAAAGAAAGAATCACTTTCAACATAATTCTAGAGACAGCAGAGGGGCTCTTCTGTGAGTCTTCAATCATGTTATCACATGATATGCTTAAGTCCTGCAACCAGGTGACAACAATCTCCTTCCTTACCTTGGTAGCAAGTTCTCTTTAACGCAACAGAGAGAATGCATTAAAAACTACTCCTTTAGATTGTGTTTAAGTCTTTGGAGGCTAAAAAATGTAAGGAGAGGCTAGAATAGGGTGTTTCATTAGAGTTTTGTTTGAATCTTTTATTAGTTAAGTACCATTATGATTTATGCTTTTGATTTTAAGAGATTGGCTCCTTGATGATTATGATTAGAATCCACTTTAATGTGGAGTCAAGAGCACAGGCCGCTTGTTACATGTTAAATCCTTTCAGTGAATATTGATTTTCTGTAGGAGATTCACAATAAGAACTGACAGGAATAAAACAGGCCAACTCCTATTCAACTCCTAATAAAGATGTTTCCAGCATTAGGCAATGAATATAATTAGAACAAATTCTGACAACATTATCTGTTATTTTTGGTAGGTGAATAGACGGAGAGGTCAAATCATTCCCATAAATATCCAAGGGTGAAGAAGATGAGAAACATATTCTTCAACTTTCCTAAAAGGACACGTTTAGATATGGTAAATGAACATCTTATTAAACAGTAAACACATAGATCTTTCCATTCTCTATACATTTTACATTTTTATTCCCTTTAGAGCTGCTAATATAGAAAAGAAGACCTTGGGCAATGTAGTAAGTCATAACATTTAAGAACACAAAAGTGCAAAACATCCTTTCAAGAATTTTAATTAATGACAATTTCGTACCTGCCTCTTGCTTTTCTCTGCACAACTGTATACAGTACAAAGATTGATAGAATTCTTTGAACTTATCAAGGCAGTGGGCACATTCATGAAAAATCAACATAACAAACATCCTTTGAAACCATCTCTTTTCAAAAATGACACCAAGTTCAATACATCACATAAAAAAATAAGATGAACTAGTTTTTTTCCTAACTAAAATAAATCCCATATGAAGGAACCACTTGCAAGAGTTAAACGTTTTATTCCAGAGGATGTTACCCCCTGCCCAACCTTCCCATCATCAAGTTATGACAAAGGGAGGCACAGGTACCAGAGGAAAGATTTATGTAAACCCATCAAGACTGTGGAGGTTACCTTGAAAGGACGGTGCATATCTGGGCGTTTGTATCGAAGATAAATCAGCCCAGCAACTGCCAGCCCAATAAAAAGCCACCTGGCAAAACTGAGGAAATTCAAAAGACTGTAGAGGTCTCCAGAGAAGAGCATTATCATCGTCAAAGGGTACTGTGAGAAGGAGAAAAACAATCTAAGCTCAGTGAAGTAAAAGAACACCAGACTATAAGTAGAAACAAATAATAACACTACATTTATTATTATCTTTTTCAAATCATAATTTCTACCAAAGAACTGAAAATCTAGATTTGTCTCATCTCTTTTCCATATTCTGCTATTCTGATACCGTAATACAGCAGTAAAGTGTACAGTATGAGTACCATCTCCAGTACCACAACTACAAAAGGAATTTACATAGCTGCTTTAATTTTAGATCCCTTTCTATTTGAGAGAAGATAATTCGTTCACAAATAGAAAAAGATGTGAGATCCAATAACCCCAAATTTAAAGATTCTGAAACTTACATGGTTAGTGAATGACCAGTAACAAAGATTAAAGCAGCTATTGAGAGAATGGCATAGAATCAGGCAGTTTTCCTTTCTTGTACATATAATTGCTAAGAGTTGGAACTGACTTAAGGGCACCCAACAACAAGAACAAAGGTTAAAAGTGCATCCAGTTGGAAGAAGGCTTGACAAATGCTCTTGGCTGCACATTCATATGGAACACAGGCACTTCAGGTGAGTCTATTTGTTCCTGAGGCAAAATGCTGAGCTTGTCTTGTCCTCGTGAACTATCCTGAGGTACGGGCCATGTGTGACCCTCAAGACTATCAGAAAGAAGGAAGCACAGAGATAAGCATAGCAAGTCTTTGCAGCTGCACATGCCAAAACCACCAGGACTGATAGCTGTGGCTTAAAATGAAAGCCCTCTTTACTGAATAGCATTCTGTGTCTATAAGGGCCATTGAAGTCCAGATTCCAAAAAGAGAGTTTGTGTATTTTAAAAATAAAATTAAAAAAAAATTGAAGTAGATAAAATGAATAAAAAAAAATGGTCAATGCATTCTATGGTGATTGCAGATTTCAGTTGAGAAAAATGTGCTATAGAACTGTACACAGAAATAAATATAGCATTGCTGATGGGTATTTGAAGACTTTGGCACATTTTTGAAGGTCACATTTCACAAATACTTTTTCCTGAATAAAGAATTCTATAACTCAAATTTAAGTTTTGTGCTTTTATTTCTTCCCTTTAGGGCTGCTCTCAGATGTCTCACTCTTGATCAGGAAAATGCCATATTGTATAGAACGTCATTGATTCTTTGTACATTTCTTTTTAATGCATTTCATCATAGAAATCAAATGATGATGCATTTGGGTGTTTTTGTACTGGAGCTTTTAGCTCCATTTTCAATAAATGAAATTGGAACTTATTATTCTCCATCTTTTTTCTCTGAGGCTCTTTGCCAATGACAGGAGCCAGGTTAATCAGTGTCCTAAGACAGTACAAAGTCCAACAAAAGAGTAAGAAAAGTAATGCAGTTATTGCCCCAAAGCATCAAATACACATCAGAAATGCTCCTTGAAGGGAAGGGATAGAAAATAGCCCTGCCACCAAAATCTTCATCACACTACATATAAAGAAAAGCTTACAATTTAGGAATAAATGTAAAGCACTATCTACATTCTAGCTTAATTTCTTCACTGCTAAACCTATTGTTTGAGCTTATATCTAGATATACTTGTTAATGTGCATTACCAAAACAATAACAGCTGGCAGAGGAGTGTGCTTGCGGACATGAATCATGGAGAGGATTTCTGGAAGGTGACCCTCTCGAGATGCAACATAGAACAACCTGATGGGAGAAAGATGTTGGTGTTGTTGACTGTAAAATGGATCATAGCAAAGGGAAAAATCCAGAAATCCAAGAGAAAACACGTATTATATACATATGTCTAGTATTTCTTAGGTGGTGATTTATGTTGAAATATTCAGATAAGGGAGAAAAATATAATGATAAATCTCGCATGGAATTTTCTAAAATCTGCCAAAACAGTATGCTGTCCTTTGATGAAGAGCAATAGCAATGCCTCACTCACCGTAACTCTCCCTGCATATATATAGCTGATGATGCATTAATTTTTTAGATTTCCTCGTATTTCATCTATGTGTGTCAACCAAATAGATAGGTACACATAGAGGCACATAGGTACTTAAGTGTATACATGCATGTGCATACACACATACCAGGATATATAACTTTTATATTTTTCTGATTGTGTTTTAATCACTTTATATTATGGCAAAAGAGATTCTTATATCAATCAAGACAAATAGGATACAGATGATATGGTGGTGATTTCTGGTGTATCTTACTTTATTTTTCTCTTGTCACCTTTTGAGAAACAAAAGATTTTATCACCAGAGATAAAATGCTGTTGCTAGACCTTGTAGATGTACTATTAAAAAAATGCCAGCTTCCGAATAGGCTATGAGTAGACAGGCAGTGCCCTCTAATGGCCAGAATGAGGTATGTTCTTGGTAGTCTGCAGAAGATTTCAATCTGGCATGCTCCTTTAAAAACAACAGCTTTGCAAGCACTATTTCTTTTCTTTTTAAAGTTATCCTTGTCACATACAATCTCACAAACAGAGTTGTTGGGTTTTTTTCTGGAAATACTTGAACTCACTCACCTGGAGACAGCAAACACACCACCGTTCATGGAGCCAAAGCAGGAGAGGGCAACAAAAATCGGAACTGCTAATGAGAAATTTCCCAGCAGCCGCTCAGAAAAGGTCTAGTGAAAGACAGAACGAAGCAAATTAATGCTTTTCCAGAAAGTGAAATAAAATGAAACCATTTAGGCCAAACTCATTCTATGGTTTTCTATTAGCCTGGCAATACGTGTGTGTTTTATAATTCCTCTCTTTGGTTAGGGTCAGACCAGCTCTGCAGACAAAAATAAAAAAAAAAAAAGCAAGGACCATGGCATTGCTTTCTGCAAAAGTACAAGCAAAGGGCTAAACCAGTTCCTTCTCTCCACTTCCAAAACGTGATGATCTCTTCACCCATTCTTTGTCAACCAGCACATGTATCCTCTCTGCCTCTGGTAGGATGAAATAGCTCTATTGAGAAGTCTTACTTTTCTTGACAAAAATCTTTCTGTACATCACTTTCTCTTTAGCCTACAAGGCTGCACTTTTACAGTGAATACAAATGTACACTGAGAAGTGTTACATATGCTGCTTCACACAAGAAATCCCTTGTTAAGACATGAATAATGTGGAAAAGATGAGTTAATCACCTATGTATATAAGCAACTCAGAAAATCTTTTCCCCAGAAAAATCATACGAGCTGAATTTCTTTGCTGAGTTACTTCTTCCCTGTCAGCTCTCTGCATACACTACATACAGTTTATGGTTTCTGATAGAAAGGCATGCCACAAAATCCAGTCTAAGAAAATGGAATCAAAAAAGAAGTAAATTTTCTAAAACTTCCCACTATTCCATGTTATGCAGAACATGGCAAATTTCCATTAAAGATGCATTTCTCATATGGATATTCATATGTGTACTAATATATACATGTGTATGTATCTATCTATCTATTTCTATATAGACATGTACTCTTTAGTTGTTCATTTGTCCTTGACATAGCTGATACTAGGCAATTAATGGACTGCATTATGTCCAAAAGAAGAGTTGCTCTTTGTCTAGTAAGATGAGCTGACTGACCCCACATCAGTAAGGTTTGGACATTTGATTGTCTGATAAGATTTTCTGATAAGGCAGTGATTAAAGTTTCTCCTAATAGAGTGAACTCCTAAATAGGTTCACACAAAATGAGATAATGTGTTCCCTTTGAATGTTGCTGATATGAGATAATACTGATTCTTTTTACGAGAACTGCCATCCAAAGTTGGAAAGTTAATTTTTTATCCTTCATTGTTGTGAGGTCACAAATGAATGCACTCTTAATAGCTAAGTTTTCATACAAAATGCAAGTGTGTTTCACAAAACAAATGTCCTATATAAAATTTGAAGAAAAGAGATTTTTCTTCTCTTTGGGAGGAAAAAAAGACTTCTGGAGTCAAAGAGACATGAAGAAATGCTATAAAATTCTGTGTAGCCATTTCTTAGTGAGCTAAAGCTCCAGCAATATCTTTAGGACTGTGACAAATGCAGCATAACCTTTTTTTCTAGTTCTGAATAAACTAGCATTTTCTAAATGTCTTAATATCCCTGTTATAGTGTGTAGTGTGTTTAACTATTTAGCAAAAGTCTCCCATAAAGATGTACAGTGCTAGTAATAACGTAGTTGTTGTTGTGTACCATAGAATTGGAACCGACTCATTGCTGACTCTCTGGGCTTTTTCAGAAGCAGTAATAATAAGGGAAGAGACTGTTCATCCTTCTCCCACAGAGCAGCTGGTGGCCACAAACCAAGTGCCTTCAGGATTACAGCACAGCTGCTTGCTGCTCGGCCACCAGAGTTCCCAGACTGGGGGGTGAGGGTGGGAAGTGGGTCATTATGAGTCAGAATACACTTTATAGCAGTAGTTAGTATTTTGAGAGGAGGTTTTGTGGTTTTGTAGCATAGGGAGTTTCATTTTATGTGGTTAACCAAAATTGGTTCAAATCCACCAGCCATGCTAAGCAAGAAACAGCAGGCAGTTTGCTTCTATTAAGATGTACAGCTTCATAAACCCACTGGAGGGTTACTGTACGTCAAAAGCTATCCAACAAGGGTGGCTTGGGTTGTTAAGTTAGAATTTAAAAGGACAAACTAGGGTAAACAAATATGTGTGCTCAACCTGGAAATTCTTCTGTGTTATTTTGGAAATGAGATTTTAAGATTTGAAAACTTACTGAACATATTACCAAATAAATGGAAATTTACATACAAAAAAATCATTTAGATCCTTATTTGTCCTTAAAGACATATTGGAAGACTATTCCCTAGGACTCAGCAGGCACTGATGGATATCCAACTGAGCACATGTGGAAATGTTGTAAATGGAATCAGTCATACAGGGAAATCATTTAAGATTTTAGCTGCATTGGGGAAATCATACAGAATTTTCACTGTATTAGTTAGATGGCATCTTCCAAAGTTAAGATTTAATTTTTATTTTAAATAGTTAATATTATTCAGGTCAAGAAAAGATTACTGAATCTCAAAACCCTTTCTGCTGGAGGGACTACTGTAAAATTGCATCAACTCATTAACCTAAATTCTAATTGGCATTTTCCCAACTTGGACTTACCACTGCCACTGCATTTGAAAGCAACAGCTCTTCAGCACTAATGGTTGTAAAGTAGGCCACATTTGTTAACACATAGCCAGTGGTGACAATAGCCATTGATATACATATGGCAAGGGGGATGGTTCTGAAATGCACAAAGGAAGCACTTATTAGTCATCTTTTGTTAGTTATTTTCCCAAACCAAGTAATATAAAAGGTAATTCAAATTAATAATATAACAGGATCTATGATAATTACAGGCTTTGTTCTGTACACAGAGAAGTTTCATCCCAGTGAAGCAGCAAGTATTCCTCTGTGATTTAATAAGGTTCATGGAGGCAGATACTGATCCCATCTTTTCCCTAGATTCTATGGAACTATCCCATCCTTGTGCTCAATAAATGTTTTAACATTGTTTCTCAAGCCTTTGCTTGCATTAGGATCATTTGGAAGGCTTAGCAAAACATAGATTGTTGACCCCTACCTCAGGTTCAGCAGGATTTGCATTTTTATCAAGTTCCTGGAGAGCCCTTTGCTGCTGGCCAAGCACTACATTTTGAGAACCACTGTCCCATATAATACCTCAATGCCTTGACGTCCTCTAATAAGAGGCCTGAAAATGTCTTTCACCTATAGTGGCTGCCCCTGCAGTGGCTCTCCTTGTCAGCAAATAACTGCAGACCTTTGGAAGCATTGAGAGCAGAATGTATCTACTTTTTCTAAATGGCAGTAATAATAATTTTGTATATAATACAAAAAGCACAGACGTGCTCAGTAATGACTCTGCACTGTCCTGCTGTGAGTTCAAAGGAGGCTCAAGATCATGAGTCCCCTAATAAAGTAACGGAGCAGATAATCCCATGAAATTAAAGGTGACATGCTGTGAAGTACAGACAACTGGACAGTGCTGACACTATGTGGCATCAAGAAGTACCAGACACAAATCCAATGTTATGTCTTCATTTAATGTGCTAAGAAAGCCAGGAAGCTACTGACCCTAATAATTTGATTCCATGTTACTGATACACATTACTTGCTTAACATAATCACCTCTTCAGACTCTTTCCAGTTCAGGCAACTTAAACTTTCAGCTCCCTGCACAAAGGCTGAAGGGGTTTGTAGCCACAGTGCTTATCAGCCCTCATGGAGCCTTAGCCCTGCTGGGTGCCACTAATGAAGACTTCAATATAATTTCTCCAAGATGGAAATGCAGTTCAGATGTAGGGTAAAAAAGAAAAAGGAAAAAAAAGCATAGGCTGCCTCACTACCCAAGCTGAGTATGTTTAGCACACTAAGTCCCAGCTCATTATGCTGAACAGCAATATCCCCTGTTGAGAATAGGCAAGCCTAGCCAGTCAGCAACTGCCATTCTTTATGCTGCTTGGAGGCTGACACTCTCCTGATCCCCAAAGCCTTAAGCCTTCATGGAGAAACACACTGACCTCTAAATCCTGGCATCCTAATATGAAAGTGGCAGATGTTTTTACTTCCCTTGTGTGAGGAAGGTCCTGTGGAAGTCTGTTAATATCACGGCATGAATTCCTAGTTGCAAGATTGATGAATGCTGAATTTAAATAAAGGAAACCCCTGGACCAATTAAGCACCAAGGAATGAAGACTATTAAGCAAATTAAAGATAGATTCTGTTTCTTTGTAAGAAAGCCTATGTGTAAACACAGCATAAGAGTGCATTAATGCATGCAGTATTTTTATGAATGCAATGGGTACACAATACATTTTTGCACACTATCAAACTCCTGAATATTATTTTAGTAAACATGCTATAGTAATATTTTTCACATGCACTGATTTCAAATTGGACCTTTTCCCCCTGGCCAATAGATTTCTATGTCGCCAAATTGGAACTGACCCTTATCTGACCCTCCAGCAGGTTTTCAGAGGCAGTAAATCACACAGGAGGAGACTGCCCATCCTTCTCTCACAGAGTAGCTTGTGTATTTAACTATGCAACTGCGTGCCTTTGGGACTGGAGTACGGTTTCTTACCACTAGGCCACCAGAGCTCCCATGACAGATTTAATATTACTGGAATAAAATTCATTAATTTTCCTAAAGCAATGAACACAACAGTAAACTGGGCAAGATTGTGATGGAAATGGCACATCAAGTTGAAATCTACAAATATGAATCCATAAAAGGCTAGAAATTGGTGAGAAATAAATTATAGTATGTCTAAAAACTATAAAAACAAGATGCTTATACTTCTTTGTTTATTTGAATCCAAAAACAAAATGTAATTTTGAATTTCAAATAATCGTCTTGCAATCACTGAACAGAAGTCACCCGAAGAGATCATGCTTCCATCTTAAAACTTTTTTAGTTTATTCATTCATTATAATCATCATTATCATCTAACTCTCAGAACCCCTCAAAGCCTCGTCCCCTGCCCTTATCATCATTGAAATATCTCAGAATTCGCTACAGGTTTTCTGTGACTTCTGACTGATGGCATCATCACTGTCTTTGGTATCTTCATCTGCTTCATTGGTATTGGCTGGCATCTAATGCTAGCCTTCCTGAAGTCAGTGTGGTTGGTTTCTGAAGTTATTTCCCCCTAGGCAGCAGCCATTTATTTACACATATCTGTTAAGGCAAGCTTCTTCCATTTCTGATGTCATGAGGACTTAAGTCTCAGACTGTATGTCTATTCATCCAACATTATTTTCATAAAAGTCTTGAATAGATGGTTGATCACTATTATGTATTGGTTATAAGTTGCATGTAAGGTCACAAAGTATAACCAGCAGCTGTTGTTATGTGCCATAACATTGACTACAACTCTTAGAGACTTTGTTCTATTCTAAGCCAATCTCACTGTCTCTGATAACACTTACCCTCATTACCCCAATTACTGTGTAAATCCATCTCATCCAGGGTCGTCCTCTCCTGCACTGTCCCTTTACCCTTCTAAGCATGATATCCTTCACCAAGGACTAGTCCTTCCTGGAAACATGTCCAAAATATGTGAGACAGAGCTTCAAAATACTTGCCTCCAAGGCACAGCTTGGTTTCATCCTCTCCAAGACAGACCTAGCAGTTCTCTTGGCAATTCATCATATGTTCAATACTCTTCTCCAGCACCATGACTTAAAGGTATGAATTATTTTTCTATCATCTTTGATCATTGTCCAGCTCTCTGATGCATAGCAAATAATTGTGAAAGACATGGCCTGGATCAGTGGCACCTTGGTCTCTAGACAGATATCATTGCCCAGGGAGAGGACCCTGAGAGCAGATTTTCTTAATGCAATTCATCTTTTGATTTCCTGATTGCTAGTGCCAGAAATGTTGATTGTGGAACTGAGCAAGCCAGTTGGGTTAATATAATTTTGAATATTTTACTTTATGAGCAAAAGGTCTCTTTACTTGGTCCTATAACATTTTTCTATTCACACTTTCTTAATATCACAGACTTTCCATTCTTTTTTGTTACAATGAACTATGTTGGTCGGCAGTTTTTAAAGTGGCGTGGAAACTCATTTGAAAATCACCACCTACTTTCATTTCATCCTAGTTTGAAGTTGTCAACAACTTCGTTCTGCAAAATTGTCATCCTACATGGATCTACAATCCACACTCATGGTAACCACAGTCAGAAGTAAAGAGCAATGATTTCAATATAAAGACTAATATGTGCCTCATCCAAGCCATGGCATTGTCAATTGCTTTCCAAACATTTGGAAAAGTTGAAAAGTGAATAAGGATGACAGAAGAGCAGATGCCATTGAAGTGTGGTGTTGGAGGAGTACAGAATATTCCATGGACTATCAAAAGAATAAACAAGTCTGTTGTAGAGGAAATGTCAACAAGGATGCTCTTTGCAAGCAAGGATGGTGAAACTTCATCTCAAGTACTTCAGAGACACTGTTTAAAAAATGCCAGTCTTTGGGGGAAAAATCATCATAATGAAAAAGGTGAGATGTTAGAAGACAAGAGAAAGACACTCAAGAAGATGATTGACCACATTGGCCATAACAATGAGCTTGAGCACATGAAAGATCACAAGAATGGTGCATGATAGTGCAAAACCCAGACTTGTTTATAGGTGACTCCACAGCATATATAACAACAACAATGGTAGGCCTAATGGGTAAAGAGTTTTGCTACTAGTCCAAAAAATGGGTCCTCTCTGACAGTTTTGAACTCACCAGCTACTCTGCAGGAAAAAGAAGGGCAATTGCTGCCCACAAGATTTACAGTGTCTGGAAACCCAAGGGAAAGGTCATCTGTGGTTCTGACTGATTAGCACTGAGTTTCAGTTTGAGAATTTTTTGAGCAGTGCAAACAACAAAGAAACAAGGTCTCTCATACCCAGTGACTGTACTTGTAATAATTTTTCATACGTAAAACTACAGTTCTGGTGGCTAGACTGTCAAAAGGCAATGAGAACTCATTCATATTCATTACACTCATTGCAGAGATAGCACGTTCACATGTTTCCTTAGAGATGAATTCATGGAAGTTGGCGATCTTTTGTTCCTGGTCATCAGAAGCTGCTGGCTGTTCCTACTCATGATTTAGAAATCCTGATAAAACCTGCCTTGAAATCTGAGATTCCTCTTTCATTTGCTGGAAGCTTCCTTTGATCTGAATTGTGACAGTAGAGACAGCTTGATTTTGTTCCTTTCGAGAAAATAATCCACGCTTTCAAGCCTTTGAAGTTGGTAGTGTAGGATTTATATTTAATTCCTAAAGGGTCCTAAGATTTAGATTTATAAATTGAAAAAAAAATGTGCACAAGATAATCGATAACTGACTGGGTCTAGTAAAAAGGACACAAAATTCAAAAGTGAAATCTACAAGTAGATAAGATTTTTTTCCTGGTTTGGTTAGGATATTTTTATACATTTCTAAGCATATGACTAAGGCAATTCAGAATCACTGGTCAAAGACAGAGACTATGAAATAAGTAGAATTAACAAAGCTTAATGATTTAACTTAAAATAATGTTATTGGGTTTTTCTTTTTAACTATTGAGTAAAATCAAAATTGTACCAGTTTTGCTTTGTTTAAAATTAAAAGTCAGAGTCAGAAGACCACTGTGATAATTATGTCAATGCATAATGAATCAAGATTCCTATTGAACGTTACTGGAAGCCGGCTGTGCTAGTGCAGGCTTCATTTGGTTTATGTTTCTAATTGATAGCACATGATTTATGGCCAGGCTTTAGTAACTTTAAAAAGGGTCCAGTTATTGACTCTAAAATAATAGTGATGTATTTATCACCTTGCATTAGAAACATGTGTACAGTTTCAATTCTTTCTTTTCTGATTTCCAGGCTACTGCCAAAGGAGTTCTGATGACATAGTGTGCCGTTTTCCACTGTGAATGGATTAAAATCCACCAGATGCTCTTTAGGAGAAAGATGAACCATCTCTACTCATGAAGTTGTACATTCTTTGAAACAGACAAAAGGTTGCTATGAGTCAGAACTGATTCAACAGCAATGGATTAAGGTACTAGCAACCTGGATCCATGACATGTTGACCATGACTTTCACCTTGATAATTCAAATATGATCAATAACAACATATCTAGACTATTGAAGGAGGGTTAATGACACCAAAACGCACTTCTGGACGTCACAAGGCACTCATGGTGCATGCATGAGAATATGTCAGAACTTTTCACATAATTTAGCCCTCACCCTTTTATTATACATGTGTGCATATTATTTTCAAGGTTGTACTATTTGTGATCATTAACAGTTTAGTTTGCTGGGCTCCACAATCAACAGCAGCCATGAAATCAAGAGACAAATTGAACTGGGAAAGTCTGTTGTCGGGGACTTCACCAGAGTACTAAAAAGCAACAATGTCAGCCTGGAAACTAAGGTATGCCTGATCCAGATCATTGTCTTCGCAAATGCTTGCTAGAGTTGGACAATGACTAGGGATGATAGAAAGAGAATTGATGCCTTTGAGCTGTGGTGCTGGAGGAGAGTGTTGAATATACCATGGACTGCCAGGAGAACAAACAGGTTCGTCCTGGAGAGGGTGAAGCCAGACTGCTCCTTGAAGTCAAGGATTCTGGGACGTCGTCTGACATATTTTGGGCATGTTGCAATGAGGGACCAATCCTTGGAGAGGGACATCATGCTTGGAAGGGTAAAGGGAGAAAGAAAGGGAGACCATCAATGAGATGGATTGATACAATGACTGGGGTAATGATGAGAGTAGGTGTGTCAAAGACAGTAAAGTTGGCACAGGATAGAGCAGATTTCAGAGCTATTGTACAGGGGATCACTATGAATCACAAGCGACTCACTGGCACACAGCAACAACAACAACTACTACTTATAAAAAATATAGCATATGCAGCCTGTCAATCACTCACTGGTGGCTTTGTGTTAAGGAGTTACACTGTCAACCAAAAGTCACATGGTTTGAATCCACCAGCTGTTCTGCAGGATAAAGATGGGCACTCTCCTCAGAAGGAAATTACTGCCTCTGAAAGTCCATTGGAGAGTCAGCCATGAGTTCTGATTTGATGAAATACTATTATTAACAACTAAGGATTAACAATTATTATTCAGCAAAGAATACAGAAAGAAGTTTATTTATTTGTGTTTTATTTGCTATGCAAAAGCATTCTACTATGTAGATCATAATACATTATGGATAATATTGCAAAAATTATAATTCCAGAACATTTACTTGTGTTCTTGAGGAAATTGTGCAGTAACTAAAAAAGAGTTGTTTAAAAGAAACAAAAAAGATACTGATTTAAAATTAGCACAGTAATGTGTCAAGCTTTTATCTTTTCACCTTACTTACTTAACTTGTATGAAAAGCCAAAAAAAAAAAAAGGAAAAAAAGTAGTCAGACTACATGAAGAAGAATGGCATCAGGATTAGAAGAAAACTTCTTACACAGTCTGTGATATGCATATGTCACAACCTTGTTTGCTGAAAGCAAACTAAGCTTGAAGCACTTACTGATGAAGATCAAAGAATATAGCCTTCAGTATGGATTACTTTTCAACATACTTGTTTTGTTTTTTTTAAACTAGAGCCACAACATGATAAATGGAGAAAAGATTGAAGTTGCCATGGCTTTAATTTTTCTAGGGCCAACACTGAAACAGCAGTTAAGAAATCAATGAAATGCATTGGTCGAATTTGCTAAAAAGAATTTTTCAAAGTGTTAATGAGCAAAGATATCACTTAGAGAACTAAGGTGTATTTGGCCCAAGCCATTACCTAATATATATGCAAAAAATCTTCACAATAAATAAGAAAGAGTAAAAGATGTGTTGTGGTTATGTCCCGTTGAATCTACTAAGCCTCTTCACAACCTAACAGACAACAGATCTGAACCTTGCCCGGTCCTGACCCACCCTCACACTCTCCCACAACTGGAGCCCACTGTTACAGTCCCTGCACCGATACATCTGGTTGAGGGTATTCCCATCTATCTCTGACCTCCCACCTTTCCTGACATGACATCTTTCTGTCAGGGTTGATCAGTCCTGACAACATGTCTGCCACTGAATTACAAGGAAGTTTATGAGCAGTGACTCTACAAGGGGCCGGCCCTAGAAAGAACACACCTTTATTGAAAGAAGTGTAAAGATAATGCTCCTTAGTGAAAATAGTGGAACTTTTTATTATATGCTTTGACATGTCATCAGGAGGGCCCATTTTCTGAAGAAGTACATAATTCATGCTTAAGTGTTATATGCTAAAGTGGAAGACCTTCAGTGAGTTGGGCTGACACAACAGCTACAACAGTGGACTCCAATATAGCAAGGATTATAAGTGTGGGGAGGGCAGGGCAGTGCTTTATTGTATTATATAACAGGGCAACTACAGGTGAACATGGACTCAACAGCACCTAACAAAATTAACAACCTTTTCAACTCTTATAATATAACCAAGTCACTGTTAAAGTCTTTCTATGAAGGAGAGAGAAAGAGAATGGAAAAGAGTTTCAGAATTAGGATTAAAAATTACAAAGGTTACAATGTTTCATTAACAAAAATGAGATGCCTTCCTTTTCAATTCAGTGAGATAACCTATTACACTTCACAATGTAGCAAACAAGCAGAGAGAAATCCAAATATTGAGACTGGGTTCTTGGTCCAACTCTTTTAAATCAGTTCTCCCTACAGGTTCCCTACCTAGATATTATGGTATTTCTGAGAATGATTTTTCCTAAATTAATTTGAACAGACGGATCTCAGAGAACTCAACCTTCCAGATGAGTCTCTTTTCTTTCTTAGTTTGTTAACAAGAGAAACAGCAGCAGCAGCTCCTGCCACTGACTTAGTGATCACAATGAGTCCACCTTACAAATATGTCTCATTTCATTTTGGAAAACCCTGTAGACAAGTTACTGTGATGATTTACTACATTAGGAAATGAAGGCTTGGCAAAATCAAATTATTATTCAAGGATATGTGGGTTGTTGTTTGTTGTTGTTATGTGCGGTGAGTCGTTTGCGACTCACAGCAACGCTATGCACAACAGCCCTAAACCCTGCTCTATCCTGCGCCAACCGCACTGCCTCTGACACATGCATCCCGATTACCCCAGTCACCGAATCAATCCATCTCATAGAAGGTCTTCCCCTCCTGCACTCTCCCTCCACCCTCCCAAGCATGATGTCCCTCTCCAAGGACCCGTCCATCCTGGCAACATGTCCAAAGTATGTCTGACGAAGTCCCAGAATCCTTGCCTCCAAGGAGTAGCTTGGTTTAATCCTCTCCAAGATGAATGTGTTTGTTTTCCTGGCAGTCCATGGTACACTCAGTACTCTTCTCCAGCACCACAGCTCAAAAGCATCAACTCTCCTTCTGTCCTCCCTAGTCATTGTCCAACTCTCTGATGCATAACAAACGATTGCAAAGACCATGGCCTGTATCAGGTGCACCTTAGTCTCCAGAGAGACACCATTGCTCCTGAGTACTTTAGAGAGGTCCCTAACAGCACACTTTCCCCATCACGATACGCCTTTTGATTTCCTGGCTGCTGGTGCCAAGAGTGTTGACTGTGGAGCCGAGCAAACTGAAGCTGTGAACAATCTCAATCTCTTCGCCGTCCATCATGATGTTGCCAATTGGTCTAGTGGTGAGAATCTTTGTCTTCTTGACATTGAGCCCTAGTCCATGCTGAAGGCTGCAGTCCTTGACCCTCCACAGCAAGTGCATGAGGTCCTCCTCAGTTTCAGCAAGGAGGGTTGTGTCATCTGCATAACGCAGATTGTTAATAGATCTTCCACCAATCCTGATGCCACAATTTGCCTCATAGAGCCCAGCGTCTCGGATAATCTGCTCTGCATACATACTGAAAAGGTATGGAGACAGGATGCATCCCTGGCGTACACCCTTCCCAATTTTGAACCATGCAGTGTTACCCTACTCTGTTCTGACTACTGCCTCTTGGTCCAAGTATAGGTTTCGCATTAGCACAATTAAATGTTCTGGGATTCTCATTCTTCTCAGAGTCAGCCACAGTTTGTTATGATCCACACAGTCAAATGCCTTTGCATAATCAATGAAACACAGACATCCTTCTGGTATTCTCTGCTTTCAGCCAAGATCCATCTAACATCAGCAACGATATCCCTAGTACTACGACCCCTTCTAAACCCAGCCTGGACTTCCGGCAGTTCTCTGCTGATGTGCTGTTCTAATCGTTTTTGGATAATCTTCAGTGGAATCTTGCTTGCATGTGAAATCAATGACACTGTTCTGCAGTTTCCACACTCAGTTGGGTCACCCTTCTTTGGAATGGGAACAAATAGAGATTTCTTCCAGTCAGTTGGCCAAGTGGTTGTTCTCCAGATTTCTTGGCACAACTTGGTGAGCACATCCAGGGCATGGAAATCCTAGAATTCAACTCAATCTATGTTCCACTTTGAAGTCAGGGCATTTAAAAATAAAACTGTGATGCCTTATTGGTTTAACTCCTCAGACCTCAACTATTAATTTTAGGGAAATGATTTTAATAAAGGACGCTTTAGGCAGAATATTAAATTATCCGGGATGTATTAAAAGGAGATGGAAAGTATATACTGAGTCATGTATCAAAAGGAACTGGCAGACACAGAAGAATTTGATGAAACAATATATAAGCAAGAACCTATGGTGATGAAAGAAAAAAGTTCAAGCTGCTTCGAAGGAAATAGCAAAAAATAAGGCCCAAGGAATAGATGTTATACCAATTGACGTACTTCAGCTAACAGATGCTGCCCTGGATGTGCTTACCAAGTTGTGCCAAGAAATCTGGAAAACAACCACTTGGCCAACTGACTGGAAGAGATCCATATTTGTTCCCATTCCAAAAGAAGGGTCACTCAATAGAGTGTGGAAACTATAGAACAATCTCATTGATTTCACATGCAAGCAAGATTCTACAGAAGATTATCCAAAAACGATTAGAACAGCACATCAGCAGAGAACTGCTGGAAGTCCAGGCTGGGTTTAGAAGGGGTCATGGTATTAGGAATATTGTACCTAAAGTTAGATGGATCTTAGCTGAAAGCAGAGAATATCAGAAGAATGTCTATCTGTGTTTCATTGATTATGCAAAGGTGTTTGACTGCATGGATCATAACACAGTGTGGCTGACTCTTGGAAGAATGGGAATCCCAGAACATTTGATCGTTCTCATGCTAAACCTATACTTGGACCAAAAGGCAGTTGTCAGAACAGAGCAAGGAAATACTGCATGGTTCAAAATTGGCAAGGGCATACTCCAGGGATGTGTCCAATCTCCATACCTTTTCAACCTGTATGCAGAACAGATTATATGAGAGGCTGGGCTCTATGAGTAGAGGTGTAGTGTCAGGATTGGTGGAAGATCTACCAAAAATTTGTGTTATGCAGATGACACAACTCTACTTGCTGCAACTGAGGCGGACCTGAAGCATTTGCTGCAGAGGGTCAGGGACTGCAGCCTTCAATATGGATTGAGGCTCAATGAGAAGAAGACAAAGATTCTCACCACTTGGCCAGTTGGTAGCATTAAGATGGATGGTGAAAAGATTGAGATAGTTAACAACTTTATTCTGCTTGGATCCATAGTCAACACTCTTGGCACCAAGAGCCAGGAAATTAAAAGACGTATTGCCATGAGAAACTCTGCTGTTAGGGACCTCTCCAAAGTACTGAAGAGCAATGGTGTCACTCTGGAGACTAAGGTGTGTCTGATACAGGGCATGGTCTTTGCAATCACTTGTTATGCATCAGAGAGCTGGAAAATGACTAGGGAGGATAGAAGGAGAATTGATGCCTTTGAGCTGTGGTGCTGGAGAAGAGTATTGAATGTACAGTGGACTGCCAAGAAAACAAATTGACCCTGGAGAGTTTTAAACGGGCTGCTCTTTGGAGGCAAGGATTCTGAGGCTTTGACTGACATACTTTGGACATGTAAGGAGGGACTTCATACTTGGGAGGGTGGAGGGACAGCGCAAAAGGGGAAGACCCTCTACGAGGTGGATTGACTCAGTGAGTGGGGTAATTGGGATGGGTGTTTCGGAGGCAGTGCGATTGGCACAGGATAGAGCAGGGTTTCGGTTTGTTGTACATAGCGTCGCTTATGAGTTGCAAGCAACTCAACGGCACATAACAACAATAACATAATGCCTTTTGGAAAGCTCCTGTCAATGTTATATTTTTATTTTCATTTTTCAGAAGATAAAATAGTAAAAGATTTATTAGAAAGTTACATCCCAAAGAGATGAACCTAACTACTTGAAATATAGAGAGGAGGCCAAGGCTGCATTTTCCATGTATTCACTGACAATTAAAGCCTCATGTGCTATAAAGGAAGTGACGGTTTATCTTTGTCACATGAATTATAATGTCAATTGAAAGTTCTGAAAGCATTTCACTGACGAGAATACAATTTTTTTTAGACAAAACAGAAGATAATCTAAGAAATGTCTTTGTATCAATTATTTCAGATAAAGATGAAAAGTAAATATCCTTTTCAGGTAAGCATAACTAGATTGTTAAGAATTTCAACTATAGACTAAATATGTCAATTGATTGCTAGCAAGTTTAAATGTGAGTCATCATGAATGATTGCATACAACTGGCACCTAGGGTTTTGAGGCTGTAAATCTTTACACAGTGACTACAACACAGCCTTAAGTATGGTAGATATTGTGGCATATGATAGAGGGAAGTTTCCATCTGTTATTCACAAGATCACTAGGTGTTGTAGTCAACTCATCAGCACCTAGTGGCTAGTGATTTTAAACTTCTGGCTACTGATCAGCTACTGATTACCTCCAGGACTCCTTTAGTCTAGAGAGAGTTTAGGGGGGAGGGAGTTCTTGTGGCCTAGTGGTAAGAAACGGCATTGCAATCCCAAAGGCACATAGTTCAAATCCACTAACAAAGGAAATATACACACTAACGAGCTTAAAAATGAGGACAAAGGGGATAAGAGTCTAGCCTTGCTATAATTAACAACACACAAGTAATTCCTCATTGTGGATGTTGTTATTACATACATCCAGTCGGAACCAACTCATAGCTGACTCTCCAGTAGAATTTCAGTGGCAGTAAATCACACAAAAGGTGAATTCAAATCATGCCTTTGAGTTGACAATGCAGGTCCATATCACTAAACTCCCAGAACTAATTTCTCTCTACTTAAGTAAAATCAGACCTCAGGAATAAAAGGGTGCATGACTAGTCTTCTCTCTGTGGGTTCACTTCTAGGGTTTGTATCTTATGGCTGTTTTGGCATAAAAAGCCATTATTTACAGAGACCAGGTAGCCTGTTCAGAAAGGCTTCAAAGCATCAAAGTGTGAGAGCTACTGAGTGAATTCTGGAGGCTTTAGATTTAGAGGGTAGATAAGCATGGTTGGTAACCCAAAAGCAAGCAAATACTACATGATAACAAATGGGATTGGACAAAGAGCTGTTGAGTGACTGTATTTCAAACACGATGAGCTATTGAATATCCATACATCCTAAGAACAGCAAGCATTGTCTTTAAAACAAATAAAAATTGCTCATACAAGTGAACTCACTCTTACAAAATTTTGTGCATGTTTATTATGATTAAAAAACATAAATGTATTGAAAAGAACTATCTCATTCTTAAGAGCTTTCATTTTTTTTTATATTGTCTCTAATTTAAAGTACAAGTACTAGCTTTTGGGAGTCTGATATTTTTTTCTTTTTTTATTTGAAATTTTAATTAAAGTTTATAGAAATTTTGGATGTCCATTCATTCATTACACGTTTTTCCTCCCTGCTCACCCCTACCCCCAGTTGGTTTTTCTCATGGAAAAGTAAAAAAAAACACCAAAAACAACACTTTCATTATTATACAATCTGCCCCTCCCCAGTCCTCTCCTTCCTGCAGCTCTCATTCTGGACTCTTCTCGTGAAAATAATACCTAATCATATATTGCTTTTAAACAGTTCTCTCCCTCATCTGTTTCAATGTAGTATACATTATTTATCCCTTCTTTTTTTTTTTTAGATTCCCCCAACCCCGGTGTCAGTCCTGCTTTACAAAAATGGCATTTTGCAATATTTGTCCCTTTGTGACTGAGATACTTCATTCAGCATAATGTCCTCCAGGGTTGAGGCAATGAGCTACTTGGTGGGAGAAGAATGGGTAATCTCCTTCTATGCAATCAACTGCCTCTGAAAACCTACTGGAGGATTGGCTTTGACTCTACAGTATACAACAGCAATGTATTATTACTTTATATATTATATACTTTATGTGTGTCATTTGAATCCTTTTTCAAATAAATAGTTAATAAATAACACATAAAATTAACACAAACAATTAAAATAAGAGATATTATCTCTATTTTATAAACCAAAAAAACCCCGGAGACTCAATAAAGTTAAATTCATACTTAAGTCACAAAAACAGTGAGAGGGCTGGAAGTGGTATCTCAATTTACCAGTTCTAAATCCCACATGCATGATATAATCTTATTAGAATATCATGGCTGATTATGTGTGTCTTTAACTCTAATTCTATGTAATCCTAGGTACAATGTTCCTAGGATCCATAAATTCTTACAAGCATGTGTGATATTTTGTGAAAATTATAAAAAGATGCATTTTCTGGATATATTTTCTAATTTATACTGTAGACAGCAGAGGTAACCATTGTTTTCAATGCTTATCTTTGGCAAGTAACCTTGGATATGAAAATAGAATTATTAAACATAACTTGAGTGTCTACAAAACCAAGGAAACTAGAAGTATACAGAGGTTTTTGACACTCATATGACCCCAGTTATTTGTAATCCATTTAAATTCAGGGTAATCCAAGATTATTTTACAATTGAAAAATGATATTTATATGAACCAAAATAGGTTTTCTTTTACTGAACTGGCTGCATGAAGACTAGAGGCCTTACTGAGATACTTAGGCACCTAAGATGGTCATTGTGCCTTGAAGCTGGGCATGATGAAATAAGATTTATTAAAGTCTACTTTAGTGTGAAAATTTGTAACAAAGAGTGATGATGCTTCTTTTTTTTTCAATTACTGCTATTCCTGTTAAAGAGTAAAGATTTCTCATGAAGATTTGACCTAATTATAGCATTTTGGAATCACGTCATAGACTTGTAAAATCTGGACAATGAATTGGAAAGATCAAGAAGAGCTGAGATATTTGGATTATGACTGTGCTTACAATTAATTATACTTTGATTCCAAGTCTAAATTAATTTTTGAGATATACCTGTTTCACTGATCTTTATAGTGACATTTTAGAGACCTTAAAATATTTGAGATATGACCAGAAATGACTTTTACATCTTTCTTTTGGATTCATTTATTTCGGAATTCATTTCATTCCACCTTTCACATTTCAATGATGTATTGCAGAAATATTTACCTCCATATACATATGCATATGCATATATATATACACGTGTGTATGTATATATACATAATACATATATGCAACAACAAATATATGTGTTTCAAAGAAAATCCATTTAATCATATTATTCATATGATTTTCTTAAATACATTTGTACATAATCTCTCTGACTTTTACTCATATCAAACTCTCTAGAAACTTATTTTACTGTCCTATCTTGCTATATGACTTCTGAAATTTTTCACAGGTATTGATTTACAAGTAAGCCTTGTAGATGGTTTAACAATTTTGAAACAATTAGAGAGCAGCTGAATGAAATAACACAAAGCTCTTTGTGTACTTACAGTGGTTTTGCTTCATTGTCATTTAGTGCTATAATTCATTATAACTCTACTTATCCACTATGAATATCAAGCTATTAAAGGTGTCATAAAAGAAACACACTTGAGGAAGAACAGCAAGTACTTGGATTGTCATTGAAAGAAAATAAATGTGGCAAGAGGAAAAGTACATTCAATAAAATTATTTATGAACATTCTCAAAGGCTCATGGTTCATATTCTAACATAATGACATTTTCGAGGCCAAGGCTGAACACAGTGGCATGACAAGCATATTTTCATAAATGTACACAGTGGTCCCACTGAATTCCAAGCATTAAGCACCTGCCCTCTGCTTTTTATTGTACCATAGAAAGGCTCTGGGTATTCTCACTGAGATATTTAAAATTTCTATACCACTGATGTCTAATCTAAATCTCACCATTCTCCATTGTCCACAGATGAAGAACTCCACAAACAAAAAGAGAAGACAGAGAGACCTGTAGGGAGATGTAAGAAATGAACAGACATGGATTAAGAGTTCGAAGAACTGAAGGAGGTTCACAGAAAAAAAGTACATAGATGTATAAAAGAGGGAAAACAGTATAGCAAAACTACACAGGAATATGAAAATTTACAACAGAAAAATAAACAAGCAGGAGAATTTTACCCCTTATAAAGTACGTTTTAAATCCTACAATTAGAATAAATTCCCGACTAAATAAAATTATTCAGCACAATGTAACATGGGAGTAAATTTTTACTTGCTTGCATTTTACATAAATGAAAAAAAATTGCATTGTCTGCACACCATTTTTTTTCTTGTTTTCTAAAGATTTAGAATGTGTCTTCCAGATATATTACAGTTATTCATATTGATCACAGATAAACATAACTTATTAACATGCAAGTTTGGGTACAGGAAACAAAACAAAGTTGATTTTTATAAAGGCTTGCAATTAAGTAGATAAGAAGATAAAATATTTTAATAGAAATTAATTAAATTTCACACTAAAGCTAAATTCTTATATGTATTTTTTAAATTTATATAATATACCTTTATCATTTTATTACTGTCTTCCAAGATTTGCTCTAAAATAGACTAAGGGAAAGTATCATCTTAGAGAACCCTGTGTTAGGGTACTTAATAAAAATTTGGAAATTCGAATCCACTAATTGCTCTGTATGACAAAGATTCGGCAGCCCCCTCCTATAAAGATGCACAAGTCTCGAAACTTGGTGGAGGGTAGACATTGAGTCAGAATCAGCTCAAAAGCAGTGGGTTTGGTTTGTGTTTGAAGTTCACAAATTTAAGTTGTTACTAAGAAAGAGACAGAGTAACATTTCTGAGACTTATGTAAGCAAAGATAGGGCCACGGTTTTGCCTACAGAATATAAGCAGTCATATTAATTGACTGTCAAGGTGAATGAATGGTAGATTACCTCTCTAAACCTCTTTCCTTGACTTATAGTTAATCACCCAGAGACACAAGAGCCACACAATGGAAGGAATGTGGACCACTGATAGAAGACTGCTTGCTATACAATTTATAATGCAATTTTGTATTATTCAAGTCATTGATATATTGTGGTTTGTTTATTATACCACTTGACTTTATGCAAAATGATAGCATTATTGAAGAATTCCACCATAGTAAGGCTTTTTTCATAACTTTCACTTATTGTCTTTGAAACACAACATAGGTCATTATTAAATTTTAGTGTATATTACATTGTTTTATAAAGCCTCAGTGTATAAAATGCTAAAGATAATTTTCAAAATTATTAATATAATAAAACTTTTATCTTTTTAAAAGCTGAGCTATGAAATATTCATTATAATTTTTAAATTTCAAAACCTGACAATGATAATCTACATTGTTTGCTAATCTGGAATGTCACCAATGCAACAAAAATCTAAGCACAATAGTCCCTTGCTTTACCAAAGAACACATAATAAAACAAAACAATGCAAATTATACTCTCCTAAGTAAGATGAATAGGTCATTGATTGTACAGAATTCTATCATTATGTCTCATTTCTGTCACTAAGTCTATGCTTTCTTACTAATCCTTCTTCCCTGTTCCCATCCTTTGCATCACAATCACCCATTATTATCAAAGTATCTTGGTTGCATGTTCAACTGATTTACAACTGCAAAAACTGGTAGAAGTAATCTATTTACTCTTTTTTGGCCCTGGTTGTTGGTGCATATATTTGAATGATAGTAGTATAACAGATCTTCCTTTATGTGTATGGATATTTTCATGTCACTCACAACATTGTATTCCAAGATGAATCTAGAAATGGTCTTTTTAGCTATGAAAATGACTTAATTTTCCTCAAATTTTCATCTCCATCACAGTAGATCATATGATTACCTAACAAAAAGCCCTAGGTCAACCCATTTCACCAATGCTTAGTACATCAATATTTATGAGTTCCATTTCTTCCATAACAATCTAAATTTTCCTACATTCATATGTCTCACATTTCAGATTCCAATCAGTAGTGTCTGTTTGCAACTGTTCCTCCTCCTTTGAGATTCCCAGTGAGAAAGTTCTGCCAGTGCATTCTAAATGTACTCTATTGTACATGGGGTTCTCTAATCCTTGTTATTTCATTGCAAACACTTTGTATAAGAAACATCAATGGCAACTATATACATGCACTTCACATAATAGTCTACACAAGAATGAGATTGACTACATCTGTGGAAGAAATCACTGATGCTCAATATCAGCTGCAAAAGCTAGGCCAGGTTGTGATTGTGTAACAGACTATCAACTACCTATATGCAAGCTCAACCTGAAGCTAAAACAAAACAATTCAAATCAAATCCACAAGAGCCAAAGTTTGACTTCAAGTTTACCCCACCAGAATTTAAAAACCATCTTAGGAACAGGTTTGAAGCCTTGAGCACTATGTACAAAGACCAGATAAGCTCTGGGAGGATATCAAGAATATCATCCAGGAAGAATACAAAAGGTAATTACAAAAACAAAGGAGGAAGAAAAGACCAATAGGGATGTCAGAAGAGACTGAATATTGCACTACAATGCTGAGAAGCCAAAGCAAAGGAAAGAAATCAAGAAGTTAAGAAGTTGAACAGCACATTTCAAAAGGTATCACAGGAAGACAAAGCAAAGTATTATAATGAAATGTGCAAGAAGCTGGAGATGAAAAATCAAAAGATACAAAGTTGCTCAGCATTTCTTAAGCTGAAGGAACAATTCAAGAACAAATTCAAGGTGCAAACAATTCAAATTCAAGCAATACTTAAGGATGTTGTGGGCTGAATGGTGAATGACCCAGAAAGCATCAAAATGATGGAAGGAGTACATAGAGGTATTATACCAAAAATAAGTGGTTGTCACAGAAGAATTTCCTGAAATAATACATGATCGAGTGTCTATAGTGAATAAGAAGGAAGTTCAAGCTGCTCTGAAGGAACTGGCAAAGAATAAGTCCCCTACAATTGATGGACTACAAATCGACTTACTTCAGCAAACAGATGCAGCTGCCCTGGAGGCACAACAACAACAGCAAAAAACAAAAACCAAAAAACAAAACAGAAGGACAACTACCTGGTCAACTGACTGGAACTGATCTCTGTTTATTCCCATTCCAAAAAAGGTGACCCAACAAAGTGTGGAAATTATCCAACAATAACACTAATAGCACATGCAAGCAAGATCCTGCTGAAGATTATTCAGAAATGACTGGAATGTTAAATCAACAGAGAACTTGCCAGATGTGCAGGCTGGGTGGAAAAGAGGCTGTGGAATGAGGGACATCATAGCCAGAGGAATATCTCTCTGTTTCACTGATTATGCAAAGGTATTTGATGATGTGGATCATATCAGATTGTGGCTAACCCTGAGAAGAACGGGGATCTAAGAACACTTACTTATGCTTATGCAAAATCCATACTTGGAAGACTCACCAACAACCTACATTACACAGATGACACAACCATGCTTGCTGAACCTGAGGTGGACCTAAAGTGCTTGCTGCAGAAAGTCAAGGACTATAGTCTTAAATATAGATTGAAGCTCACCATCAAAAAGACAAAGTTTCTCCCCACTGGGCCAATTGATAGCATCATGATGGATGGAGAAGAGATTGAGGTTGTAAACAGTCACACCTTGCTTGGCTCCATAATTAACACTCGCCACATCAGCAGTCAGGAAATCAAAAGACAAATTGCATGAGGCAAATCTACTGTCAGGGACCTCTCCACAGTACTGAGAAGCAAGGATGTCAGTTTAGAGACTAAAGTGTGCCTGATCCAGTCCATGGTCTTCGCAATTACTTGCTATGAATCAGAGAGATGATAGAAGAATTGATGCCTTTGAGTTGTGGTACTGGAGAAGCATCTTGAATATACCATGCACCACTAAGAAAACAGGTCTGTCTTGGAGAGAGTGAAACAAGTTTTTCCTTGAAGACTAGGATTTTGAAGCTCCATCTTATTATTTTGAAGAAGGACATAATGCTCAGATAGGTGGAGGAACAGCACAGGAGTGGAAGCTGCTGGATGAGATGGATTGATACAGTGACTATGTCAATTAGGGTAGTGTGTCAGAGTCAGTGATACTGGCTCAGGACAGTATAGGCTTAAGAACTATTGTGCATATGGTAAATATGAGTCATAGGTGACTCCACAGCACATAACAACAATACTTGGACCAGAAAGAAATTGTCAGTACAGAGCAGGGAAACACTGTAGTATGCATTCTTGATATCTCCATCACTCTTTAATCTGTATGCAGAACAGATTATTCGGGAGGCTAGACTTTACGAGGAGGAATGTAGCATCAGGATTGGAGGACTCATCAAAAACCTGCGTTATGCAGATGACATAACTTTGCTTGCTGTAACTGAAGAGTACATGAAGTATTTGCTGCAGATGGTCAAGGACGATAGTCTTCAATATGAATTGAAGTTGTGCATCAAGAAAACAAAGATTGTCATTACTGGTGCAATTGGCTGCTTCATGGATGGAGAAGAGATTGAGATTGCTTATAATTTTAGCTTACTTGGTTCCACGATCAACACTCTTGGCACCAGCAGTGAGGAAATCAAAAGATGAGGACACTGGGAAAGTCTGCTGTCAGGTACCTCTCTATAGAGTACTGTAAAACAACAATGTCAGTCTGGTGACTAAGCTGTACCTGATTCAGGCTATGGTCTCACAACTACTTGCTGTACATCTGAGAGCTGTACAATGACTAAGGATAATAAAAGAAGGATTGATGCCATTGAGTTGGAGTGTTGAAGAAGAGTGTTGAACATACCATGGACTGCCAGGAGAACAAACAAGTCTCTCCTGGAAAGGGTGACGCCAAGCTGCTCCCTGAAGGTCAAGATTTTGAAGCTTTGTCTCATATACTTTGGGCACATGGCCAAGAGTGATCAGTCCTTGGACAGAGCCATCATGCTTGGAACGGTGGAGAAATATCACAATACAGGAAGACACAGGATGAGATGGATTGACTCAGGAGTAGGTCTGTCAGAAACAATGAGATTGGCTCAGAATAGGGCAGGTTTCAGAGTTAATGTACGATAGGGTCACTCACTATGAGTCACAGGTGACTTGATGGAACATAGCAACAAGAAGTAAGGTGACATCAATAAATCCAAAGTGAATGCTGGGAAGATGGAAACATGAGCAGATACAGGATCCCAACCAGTTCCATACAAACACCAAGAAAAGCAACTAGATATTTGCACTCAATCTTATAAGGACATTGACAAGACAAGCAAACTCATATACTAAAACTAAATGATGATGGCATAGACTATAAAGAGTTGTATCGCTAAAATACAATACACACATCTCTGGTGGTACAAATAAACCAGAGGCTCTGATGGAGAAAGATGAGAAATTTCCTATCTTAAGATTTGCAGCCTAGGAAATTCAAAACAGGGTCAGCAATGAGTTGGTTGCAACTGGATGAAAATGAGTTGAGTTTATTTATAACAATGGAGGCTTAAATATACTACTTTGTATAATTAACAGACATCTAGAAATACATCAATAAAAAACCTGATAATTTGGACAAAACTATAAACCAACTAGGAGTAAAAATTACATGTAAAATACTCCAGTCAAAAATGGCACATAGCTCATTCTCAAGGAGAGATCATATATTAGGTCGCAATGTGTGTGCCAATAAGTTTCATCTGAAATCAATAATGATTAATCAAATTGTTAGTAATCATATTACTATTAGTTTTGTTTTTCTTTTAGTAATATTACTTTTAAGTATATGGTGGTCAAATAGAACATTTGCTTTCAATTGTGTGCTTTTCATTGTTGTTATGTGCCATCGAATCACCTATGACCCATAGCAACCCTATATACAGCAACACTGAAGCTTGCCCTGTACTGAGCCTATCTCACTGATTCCAACACATCTTCTCCCATTACCCGAGTTACTGTATCAATTCATCTCATCCAGGGTCTTCCTCTCCTGCTCTGTCCCTTCACCCTTCTGAGCATAATGTCCTTCTCCAAGGACTGGTCTCTCCTGCCCACATGTCCAAAGTACGTAAGACGGAGTTTCAAAATCCTAACCTCCAAGGAGAAACTTGGTTTCACTCTCTTCAAGACAGACTTACTTGTTTTCTTGGTTGTCTATGGTGTGTTCAAGACTGTTCTCCATCACCACAACTCGAAGGCAATCAATTCTTCTGTCATCTTTAGTCACTGTCCAGCTATCTGATGCATAACAAGTAACTGCAGAGACCATGACTGAATTAGGCATATCATAAGTCTCTAAATTTACATCGTTGCTTCTCAGTATTCTTTAGAAGACAGCAGACTTCCCCAATGCCCTTCGTCTTTTGATCTCCTTATTGCTGGTGCCAATGTTGGAGCTGAGCAATCTGTAATTGTTATCAACCTCAATCTCTTCTCCATCTATCATGGCGCTGACAACTGTTCCAGTGGTGAGAATCTTTGTTTTCTTCATGTTGAGCTTCAATCCATATTGAAGATTATAATCCTTGACCTTCTGCAACAAGTGCTTCAGGTCACCTCAGTTTCAGCAAGCAAGGTTGTGTCATCTTCATAACATAGGTTGTTGATGAGTCTTCCTCCAATCCTTCCCATAAACCCCTGCTTCCTGAATGATCTGTTATATGTATAGATTGAAAGGGTATGGAGACGGGATGCATCCTGATGCACTCTTTCCCCAATTTTGAACCATGCAGGGTTTCCTTGCTCTGTTCTGAGGACTGCTTCCTATCTAAGTATAGTTTTTGCAAAAGCACAATGAAGTGTTCTTGGATTTCCATTTTCTCAAGATTAGCCACAATTTGTTATGATCCACACAGTCAAATACCTTTGTATAGTCAATGAAACACAGCTAGACATTCCTCTGATACTCTTTGCTTAGGGAACAGGAATTAGAGTTAGACAATTGATGGGATTTTAAACTTTAAACAAAACAATGATCTTATTTTATGACTTGATAGATTTCCTAACAATTTAAATGTTTAGTGCTTTAAAATAGTTTTAAAATCACTCATTTTGATGCCACAAGTCAAATTATATCTTTGGAAAATTCTTTAGGACCCAATCTGCCATTAGGTGGATTAACAATCTCAACCAGAGGGATTAACACAGTGACTATAGCAATGGGCTTGAGTGTGTCAGAGATTGTGGGATTGACACAGGATAGGATGGGGTTTCAATCTGCTGTTCTTGGGGTCAAAGAGTCATACTTGACTCAATATCACCTAACATCCATATATAGTAATGAGTATATAAATATTGGATCCCAAGAAAATATAAACAATTTGTTTATATTCATAAAGTAAGTGGAAAAACAGCTCCTTTATTTATATGCTCAACATAAGTGAAAATACGTTCTTAGAATGAAAAGGGGAAAAGTGATAGGTGATCTAATAGCTATTACTTAGCTTTAGTCAGGTGGTAAATCAACATGGCAGGGCCACAGAGGACATGGCTTGGCATATTAATGGAGCAGGAGAAAAAGGTGTGTCTGAGAAGAAATAGAGTTGATGGGCTAATGCACCCTGCAGATTTAAAGAGATAATATGTCATTGTCAAGAAAGTGATGTTGAAGACTCCTGATTGGAAGAGTTGACAGCTCTTTGAAAAGGTCATTGAGCCTCACAGAGTGACAGCACCTCCTGCCAGCACTACCCCTCCTCTCTTCAGGCTCTCCATTTACTAAGATTTATATTACCAGTAGACATGGAAATTTTGTGGTCCTTTCTCTTTTAGCTCTAAGTTAAACATGGGAAAAATAATCTTTTGTGTATTCATTTTTAATTTATTAATGCCATGTTTTAGACCACAAAGACTCACAGGCAAAATATTCCCTAGGTAAAATTTTCTCAAGTTAAGCATACAGGGACTATTTGATCAATAGAAACAAAAATAATAAATATGTTTCCCTATCCCTTAATTTCTCTCTTCTTCCATACTTTATTGCAGTTTCAGTTTACAAATTTTTAGATTCAAGAAAAATTTCTGTCTATAAACCTATTAAGTGTAACATCTTTTAGTGGCATCCTATTTTTGGAATTTTGCCCTTCATAACTTCTTTAATTTGCTCTCACAGAAATATGTAAACAATTTCTAGACATCAATCCAAAGCTAGTCACCACCTAGGACACAGAAAAATCACTGGATCTTTCTGGGCATGGATTTTCTCCTTAAGGGTGTTAAATGAATTAAAGTTCATTCCACTTAAGAGTCATCATTAAATCATACCAATAAATAAAACTACTCCATATAGATAATCTAGCAGAGTTTTTGAAATTCAGTTGAGCATTTTCTCATGAACCAGAGTGGGTTTAATAAAACATCCTAAGAAAATTTCCACTTTACCCTTGTTTTTTCAAAAGAGTGAAAGAATATCAACTTTGCAACTTCTTTTTCTGTATTTTAAACCTAGTAATAGCGACACATCAAAACATCTTCCATCATTGAAACTTTCAATCTGACTACGGAAGATGATTTAAAGAAAAATTTCAATCTAACTACAGAAGATCATTCAAAGATAAGTAAGTAATCAGTCCACTCTTCTGGATTCTAAAAAGGCTACCTGTGTATTAGCTCAGACCTTTGGAAAGCCCCATTCATGGATTATATTGTAATATAAATTCATCCAAGATCTTCACATGTTACTAAAGGTTTGTTGAAAAAAAATACTTTTTAAAGTCATCTGAATTTCAAGGGTGCATTTATGGTAAAAATATTCTTAAGGATGTTGCCACATTATATAGTGTTAATTCGTTTAACCAGTGTTTACCTAACAGTGTCCATGCGTTATATTACAGGAGGATGTATATGTGAGCCATGCCAAGAAATCTACCCTCTCATAAGATGAACTGTTAAGTTTTTCTAAACTCAAAAACAATCTTCCTGAATCTTTACTCTTTCTCCCCTAAGTATATACTCCTTGATCCATAACCACTCCCTATTTCCTCACTTTTTTTAAAATTTGATGAAAAACAAAACATTCCAACAATGGGCTTGAGCATGCTGGAGATCATGAGGGTGGCACAGGACAGAGGAAGGATGTTACAGGATTGCTATGAGTCGTGGTCTACTTTACAGCACCTCTGAACAATAATTGTATCTGGGAATAAGATGGGGCTGTATGCCATGGTAACAATTCACAACCTTAGAAATTCTATAGGGCAACACAACTGTGTCCTACAGCATCGTCATAAGATGGCATTAAGTCACTAAGACATGCATTTCAGAAATCTTTATTTGTACTTTCATACTCAGTAATTTTCAAAAAGAAATAAATCCAACTCACGGAACCTTTCAAAGAATAATCAATGTATTTCTGCTAAATTTCTAATGTAAATATTTTTGGAAGGAAGCTTTTAGGACTACTTTTTTCCTTAAAGAGCGATCTACTTTTATGTCCTTTCTAACTAATTATGAAAATGATTTTTATTTCCTGTATCCTTTTCTATTTTTTATTTATTTTTTCTCTTTTATCAACTTACTTTCAGTAGAACTTATCTAAGGAAGAAAGAATTGTTCGTTAGAACAGATAAATGATAACTATGTCAGAAGTTATAACTCAGGAGTTAAAACAAACAAAATAAAAGCTTATTTCTGAGAATGATCAGAAGACTCATAAAAGAAAAAAATTCTATCAGACTAAGTTATCATTTGGATTCTTATATTACTTTCACCACCAAGAGATAAATCTGTAGAAACCTCCCCAAAGAAGACTTCAGAAAAGAAATAAATGGAAGCAGTGAGGAGGAAAAAAAAATAAGAGGCAGATTTAACAGGAAAAGAAATGTTTATTCCAACCAATCCTCATATGAATTCTAAATTATTAAATCTATGCGAACACCTGATTTATAAACAGAATAACATTGCCTCTAGCCAAAATCATTTTTAATAAAAAGAAGGAAACCTCCTGAAGTTCATCTCAGATTTAATATCAAACACGGCAGCCACACATGAACATTTCCCTATAAAACACAGAAACAGCACAGTACAATCTGCTGGCAGCGCTCAGTGGGGAATGCAGGGACACATAATAAACAGGGCATCAGAGCCATTGAAAGGACCTGGCCCTGCAATTCTAGAGAACTGGCCAATGGAGACTGACCACACATTGAAACTGTGTCAGTGCAGTGGAAAGGGGAGAGGAGCAAGAAGACTCATTATAAATACATGACAGCAGCTGGCTCATACTCTTGAACAAAATAAAGAGCTGCTTGTGAGACTATCAGATCTGAAATAGCAAAACAATGCTGTTTTGTGCTGAATTTTTAGGCATAACTTGAGGATATAGGAATTACAATGGATCCTTCATAGAAAAACAAAAAGGCTAATGACAAAACAATATAATATTGTCATTCTCATTTATAAGATCATGAATATAAGACAGATATTCAAGAGAAACAGGTATCATCATATTCTTTCTAAAGCAAATAACTTTGGAATTGTGTTTATTATTTTTAGAAGCTATGACAAAAACGCATATTTATGAGGATTATAAATCCAACTAGTGGGACATAGACAAGTGAGTAGATCGATGGACAGACAAAAAGTTCGTGCAAGAAACACCCTGGTTGCACAGGGTGTTATGTGTCAGACTACTCATCAAAAGGTTGGCAGGTAATCTGAATCCACCAGCTCCTTCACTGGATAAAGAAGAGGCAGTGAGCTCTCATTAAAATTTACAGGCTCAGAAACCTGGTGGAGGGTTGGGATGAATCAGAATCCACTTAACAGCAGCGGGCGATAGACAGATATGTAGATACATACATAGATCTTGTTGTTATTCCAAGGTATCAAGTACCAGGCTCCAAGTCTATATATAACAGAACAGAACTTTTCCTGGTCAACACATTCTTACTACTGGTGTTATGTTTGTGTTCCTTGTTATAGCTTTTGTCCTCTATTGTTAAAAGGAAACCCTGGTGGTCTAGTGGTAAAGACACATGGTTCAAATCTGCCAGCTGCTCTGCTAGAGAAAAATGGGCAATCTCATCCTGCACATTTCTTGCCTCTAAAAACCCACTAGAGGGTCAGCTATGGGTCAGTTCCAACTCAACAGTACGTAACAACATATTGTTAAACGTATTCCTCTCTGTTCTGCCAATCTTCTCATTTATCAGGCATGATATTCTTCTCCAGGACTGTTACTCTGAAGAACATGTCCAAAGTAAGTGAGATGAAATCTTATCTTGCTTCTAAGGAGGATTTTTAGGTACTTCTTCAAACTCCATTTGTCACTACTCTTGACAGTCTAATATATTCAGTATTTTTCACAAACACCAGAGATCAAAGTCATCAGTTCTCTTTTACAGTCTTCCTTACCAATTATCCAGTGTGCACATGCATATGTGATGGTTCAAAAAGTCATGGCTTGGATCAGGGGGTGATTGTACAACTATGGAAGAATTTCTCTTTTACTTTTCAAAGAGAAGAGCAAATTAGGAAGAAGGGGTGGGTAGGGAGAAAAATGCAATAATGAATGAATGGGGAAAAAAGTATCGATCATCTAATGAAAAACAAATATGCTTTGTATATGCTTTGTTCACTTAAATAATAATAAAAAATTCTTTAAAAATGTAAAATTAACACAGTCTTAAAAAAAAAAAAGACACCATTACCTTTTAACACTTTAAGGAGGTCTTTCACAGCAAAAATGCCCAATGTATTATGTCATTTGATTTTTTTGATGGCTGCTTTTATGGGTGTTGACTGTGGATCCAAAAGAAAACAAATTCTTGACAACTTCAATTTTTAAAAAAATACTTATGAGGATGTTATTTATTGGTTCATTTGTGAGGATATTTGTCTTCTTGATGCTGAGATATACTCAACACTGAAGAATGCAGTCTTAGATCTTTGTCAGTAAGTGCTTCAAGACCTCTTCACTTACAGCAAGTAAATTTGAGTATCTGCATATCATAGGATAATGAATCTTCTTTCAATACTGAAACTAAATTCTTCTTTATATAATTCAACTGAGGTTATTTGCTCAATATACAGACTGAATAAAATTGGTGAAATGGCACAACAGTAATTAATATCTTTCCTGATATTAACTCAACCAGTAACCCTTGTTCTACTCTAACAACTGTCTCTTGCATGATGTACAAGTTCTGCATGTATAAAATTAAATGTCCTATGCAACAATGAATGAATGAAAATCCAAAATCTCTCTAAATGTTCATTAAAATTAATAAAATAAAATTTTACAAAAGTAAATGTTCTAGAAATCTCATTCTTCATCATGTTAACTATAATTTGTTCTGATACACACAGTTTAATGCGTTTGCACAGTCAATAAAACACAAGTAAACATATTTGTGGCATTTTCAGCTTTCAGTCAAGATCCACTTGATATCAGCAATGGTATCAGTTGTTCTCCATACATTTCATACTTGAATTTCTGGAAGTTATTTTAGAATATACAACTATTTTTAAAATTATATTCAGCAAAATCTGCTTTCAGAAAGATTTACAGTCTTGGAAGTTTTATGAGGCAGTTCTATACTGTCCTATATAGTAGAATGTTCATAATTTGAGGTGCACTTGATTGTAGTAGGTTTTAGAGTACGTGTGAGTGCATGCATATGTGTATGTGTGTGTGCATGTGCCACGTGTGTGTATTCCCAGAATCATGACAGGTCTCTCTTCTAAAAACTTCATCCTAAGTCAGTTCTAATGTAAGTTGAATGTCATTTTTTATATTATTACTTATTATTATTACAACATTTATAAAGTTGATCCTTTAATCTAAATTAACACTTCAGAATGATAAAAAACAAAAAAACCCCACAAAAGCCAAACTTATTTTTGTTGAGTTGAAACCTACTAGTGGACGACACTCCAGCAGATTTTCTGAGACAGTAAATAACATGAAAGGAGACAGACTACTATCTTTCTTCTTTGGAGCTGCTAGTGGATTAGAAGCACCAGATTTGCTTTAGATTAGCAGTATAGGACCCAAGTGATCAAGTGAGTAAAAGATATACTGAAACCATTTATAGTAGTAGAAATTGTTAAATGTGACTCATGGTAACTCAAATATGTTGTAGTTCTGGAAGATTCAAAACACCTTCCAAAAAAAAAAAAAAAACACCAAAAACCAGCTTCCAGGTATCGTTAAGTTTTATCTTTGAAGTATGACGTTTTACCACTTTGATATACAATTGTTGTTATGTGCCATCGAGCCAGCTCCAACTCAGAGCAACCTTATGTAAAAAACTCTGACCCCTTCACTATGCTGAGCCAATTTCATTGTCTCTGAGACACCTACCCTCATCACCCCCATCAACAAGTCAATCAATATCATCCAGAGTCTTCCTCTTCTGTGCTGTCCTGCCACCCTTCCAAGCATGATATCTCTCTCCAAAGACTGGCCCCTCCTTCCAACATGCCCAAAGTATGTCAAATGCAGCTTCAAAATCCTTGCTTGTTGTACTGAGGAGTAACAACTTAGTTTGGAGACTAAGTTATGCCTGATTCCGCCCACGGTCTTCACAATTACTTGCTATGCATAAGAGAGCTAGACAATAACTAAGAATGATAGAAGACAAATTGATGTCTTTGAGTTGTGTTACTGGAGAAGAGCCTTAAACATACTGTGGACTGCTAGAAGAATAAATATTGTCCTAGTGAGTGTGAAACAAAGCTGCTCCCTGGAGGCATGGATTTTGAAGCTCCATCTCACATACTTTGGGCATGTGGCCAGGAGGGACCAGTCCTTAGAGAAGGACATCTTGCTTGGAAGGATGGAGGAGCAGTGCAAGAAAGGAAGACCCTGGATGAGATGGATTGACTCAGTGATTGGAGAAATGGGATTAGGTATGTTGAAAATGATAATATGGTCGCTATGAGTCACAGGCAACCCAATGGCACATAACAACAACAACATGCTGAACTATTATTTAAAAGAGTTCTAGAAACTGAAATTAAGAACAAAATTGAATGATGTGGAAAAAGTGAGATAATTTTTTTACAATGTAATGAATAAAGAATTAATACTATTAAATGTAATTCTATTACACCACCAATATTTATGCCCCATAATGGCATATGCAAAAGGAAATTCCTTGAGAAACTACTGAATCTGAGGGAAATTATTTAGATTTACTATTGGTACAATAAGCATTGAGACATAAGTTGTTGTTTTTTTGCTTTGCAAATAGCATAAATTTCTATAAAGGTTCACATTTGATGCTAGCAAGGGTTCTTACCTACTGCTAGTGGGAAACAGAACAGATATGCTGACTCTGGAAAATAACATGGCAATATAAGTCAAGATAATTTATAAAAATAAGTCTATTCTCTTCTATGAATTTACCTTAAGAAAAAAATTACATGCTATTGTGCACTTAGATATTCATAGTATTTCGAAAAGTCTGTGCTCAACTACTAACCAAAACATTGGCAGTTCAAATCTACCCAATTATCACCTCAAGAGAAGGGCTTATAGAGCTAGTGCTGCAAAATTATATCCTTTGAAAACCCTGTGGTATGCAGGTTTACTCAGAAACACAGTTTGCCATTAGCTATAAGTGTCTTAAAGGCAGTAAGTTCCATTTATTTATTGTAGGGGGTTGAACTGTGTTCCCCAAAAAAATCTGTCCAATTCCTAATCCCTGATATCTGTGAATATGACCTTATTTGAAAATAAAGTCTTTGCAGATGTAACCAACATAAAATGAGAGTAGGTTTTAAATTCAATAACTTGTTTTGTTTCAATTGTCTTTTAAACGAATCAAGAGAGAGATCTGGACAGATAGACAAAGGATAGACTAAGGAAGAAGGGAGGTGGGGGGGGTGAGTGTCGAGGCAGATACTGGAGTTAGGCTTTCATACGTCTGGGAATGTCACGTATTGCTGGCTACAACCAGAAGCTAGAAGACAGGCAGGAGACAGGCTTTTTCAGGATCCCCAGAAGGAAACAAACCTGCTGATAGTTTGATATAGGACTTCAGCCTCTAGAACTGGGAGGAATAAATTGGTTTGAAGACCCCCGATGAGATGAATTGATTCAGTGACTGGGGTAATGGGTGTAGGTGTGTTGGAGGTAGTGAGATTGGCACAGGATAGGGCAGAATTTAGGGATGTTGTACAGAGGGTCGTTATGAGTTGCAGGTGACTCGAAGTCACATAACAACAACAGCAACTTTAAAGTGATCAGTGTAAAGAGTCTTGGAAGTGTACTGGTTAAAATGTTGGACTACTAACCTCAAGGTCAGTGGCCTGCTCAGTTTATCCACGGGTAAAAGATGAAGGAGCTTGTTTCTGTAAAGACAGAGCCTTAGAATCTACCTCGGGAAATTTTACTCTGTCCTAAAGGCCTGATGGAAGTTGGAATACACTGAATACCAATGCACTTCAGTTTGTTATATTTTACATGGTTGCACTAGAAAACTAATATACAGCTCTATGATATGGCTTTTTTTATATTAAAAACTTGAGAGTATTTTGAATATTTAACATGGTAATACATAAATATTGGTATGTGCACTCCATGACAAATTATACTTTCAGTAAAAATGTCTTCTACTAAAATTTAAGTAATATAGGAAAAGCTCATGGAAAGACAAAAAATGAGAAGAACAGAGTAGATCTATAATCATATGGAAAGAGAAAAGCAAAACACTAGAGATGAGATGAGATGATGATGCAGCAGCAAAAGATAGCAACACAAACACGGAGGTTATCGTCCAGCTGTTAGATGTACAGTAGCAAATGGCAGAGACAAGGTATTAACCTTTTTGATGGAACCAAAAGAATAAACAAACAAGTGAATATATAATGTCAAGGTGGGTGTAAACAGAGTTGCTTTAACCCAAAAGTGGAGCTTCTCTGCTGGTTCAAATCTATCAGCCCCTCCATGGGAGAAAGAAGGACAATCTTCCCCCCACAACTTGTACCTTCTGAAACTACACATCAGGGTCAGCTATGAGTTGGCTCTCACTCCATAGCATTAAGATTACATTGGACATTGAAAGCCAAGGTTGGTAAATGCTATGCACAAAAGGAAAAATAGCAAAATAACTAAAGTGAATACTTTTGTTTCATATGATTAGGAAATTAGCAGGTGACGTAAATATTTTCTAAAACATGTTTTAAGTACTAAACATTTTATTGTTGTTGTTGTTGTTGTTGTGTACTGTAGAGTTGGAACTGACCCATAGCTGACCCTCTGGTGGTTTTCAAGGGCAATTAATCTCACAGGAGGAGACTGTCCATCCTTCTCCTGCAGAGAAGCTGGTAGCCTCGAACTGTTCGTCTTTGGCACTGCAGTGCAGTTTCTTGCCACTAGGCCACAAAAGCATTTTATTATTATTAAATTTATTAAAATAAAGGGGACGGAAACATTTTAATATTATTAAAAATAGTATGAAAAACAAAAAAAAAATTTACTTTGGTTTTTTCTAAATATGATGCAGAATACATGAAAATTTCCATTCCCATTATTTGAATAAATGTCAAAAATAAAAAGTCAAGGAAAATTACTAAGTAGAAATTTATGTTTCAACCATTTAAAGATGTAACAAGTAAGATCTGTCTGCTGGAAGAAATCCTAGAACAAGAAAATGAGGAAATGGCAGCAACAGGAACTATGTTATGGAGAACAGGAAATAAATACCTGCACCGTCAAGTCTCAGACTTGTGTCATAAACTTAATGGCTTGCAAAGCAACTACATAGTTAAAGAGAAGCTTCCATTCCTCCCTACAGAGTAGAGTTCAGGTTGTGGCTTGGCATGACGACAAATGTCCCCATGACCTGGAGAGATGGCATCACTGAGCCCAATTTGAAATAGCTTTCTCTCAACATTTGCAACTTGATCACTTCTCTTGGCAAAGCTCCACTGTATCATGAGGATCCAATAGCTTAACAACAGCTTACATTTAAAATGCATTTAACCTTTACTCCACGAGCAGATACAAAACAGTATCTTAGAATTGTGACCTGTGCTTGTTATCTATCTCACTCATTTCTTTTGCCATTCTCAGACTTAAAGTTAATTATGTCTTCTGTTATCACGTTCTATTATTAAACTCTCTTTTGCTTGCCCCAGGACAGATTAAGAAAAGCAAGATTTTGATTGTTTGACAATATCAATAACTGAAAAATTAAATATTGGTCCCTGTAGAGATATCAAATCTATTTTAAAAGCCAGTGTATCTGCAAGAATGTGAGAGAAAAGCAAAAAAAAAAAAAAAAAAGCAATTTTGTCCTCATGATAGTCTAACATTTCAGCATTTCCTGATAATAAAGTTTCTGCTTTAATCTTATAACCAAATGACATTCAGTAAACGACCTGAAATAGATTACTTTAGCTAGCCTAGGACCCTGTTTTATTATCTGTTTGAATAACAGCTTTAGAAAGTTGAATGCAGGCAAATGTTAATGCTTTTACACATTTGTAAAAGCAGTTCTTTTCTATTCTCACATGACATTTAGGTCACTATTAATGATTACATTCTTCCTCCAGCTAATTTCAAGGCTAAAATCTTGGCATCCCCATCTCTCTAATATTTTTATTCAACAAAACTAAGTGTTTCGAAAGAGTACCAGGATGGGATCAGGATTTGCCCTTATAAATAGGCAAATTGATCCATCTCTACAATTTCAATTTCTTTTTCTCACAATGAAAGGGTTGTAAAATGTGATGTTACTTTGCTCCCAACTCTCACATCACAGGCATTTGTGCTTTATCTCTTCAAGGTCAAGTTTATTTTATTTTAATTGGAACATTATGTGAGTCTAATAAACTAAGCCATATCAGTATATGAATTGAAGACCATAAAGGAATAGGAAGTGATTTGTCATCACAGAAGAAATAAAAACGTAAATTTTAAAAAACGTGAATCATATTTTTGTTAAAATGATAATATATAGCATTACTATATTTTGTAAGTAGACCCTAGTGATTGGAAGATGTGAGAAACATGAATGTAGGAAAATTAGACATTGTTAAGAAAGAAATGGAATGCATAAATATTGACTTAATAGTCATTGGAGAGCTGAGATGTGCACTGGCATGGGGCATTTTAGATTATATGACATGTTACTCCAGAGATGAAAAGATGAGGAAAAACGGGGTTGCCTTCATAGTAAAAAAAGTAATTTCTAGATCAATCTTAAAGTACAACATCGTGAGTGACAGGATTATACCCATACGCTTACAAGGAAGTCCGGTGAATGCCACTATCATTCAGATATATGAACCAACAACCAGAGCCAAAGAAGAAGAAACAGATTATTTCTACCAACTTTTACAGTTGGAGATAGATCGAACATGCAATCAAGATGCATTGATAATAATGGGTGACTGGAATGCAAAAGTTGGGAACAGAGAAGAAGAATCAGTCGTTGGAAAACATGGGCTTGGTGACAGAAATGAAGCTGGAGATAGAACGATTGAATTTTGTACAATCAATGACGTAGTCATTGCAAATACGTTTTATAAGAAACATAAACGCAGGTTATACACATGGATTTCACCTGATGGTACGTATGCTTAGGAATCTGATCGATTACATCTGCGGAAAAAACCACTGAAGAAGCTCAATATCAGCTGTGAAAACTAGGCCAGGAGCTGATTGTGGAACAGACCACCAACTATTCATATGCAAGTTCAAGCTAAAACTGAGGAAAATTTAACCAAATCCACAGGAGCCAAAATATGACTGATTTCATCCCACCTGAATATCAGAATCATCTCAGGAACAGATTTGAGGCATTGAACACTAATGAGCGAAGACCAGTTGAGTTGTGGGAGGATGTCAAATGTATCATCCAGGAAGAGTGCAAACGGTCATTCCAAAGACAGAAAAGGAAGAAAAGACCAAAATGGATGTCAGCAGAAACTCTAAAGATTGCACTGGAGTGTAGAGAAGCCAAAGCACAAGGAAAAATTCAAGATACTAAAGAGCTGAACAGAAGATTCCAAAAGGCAACTCAGAATGACAAAGCAAAATATTACAATGAAATGTGTGAAGAGTTAGAGTCGGAAAAGCAAAAGGGCCGAACTTGCTCAGCATTTCTTAAGCTCAAGGAACTGAGGAACAAATTCAAACCTAGAGTTCCTATAATCAAGGATGTTTTAGGCAGAATATTAAATGATCCAGGAAGTATTAAAAGAAGAAGGAAGGCATATACTGAGTCATTGTATCAAAAGGAATTGGCAGATACAGAAGAATTTAATGAAATAACATATGAGAAAGAGCCTATGGTGATGAAGGAAGAAGTTCAAGCTGCTTTGAAGGAAATAGCAAAAAAAAAAGGCCCCAGGAATAGATGGTATACCAATTGAA
>NW_006400198.1:613291-647541 GCF_000299155.1 Elephantulus edwardii | reverse complement strand
GTACATAGGGTCGCTATGAGTCGCAAATGACTCGACGGCACATAACAACAACAACAACAACAACAACAACATTTTGGTATGTCTAGAACTGAGAAAATGACCATGATATTAAATTGAAGAAGATATATATATATTGATTAATTTGCCTCTTCAAAAGTTCATTGTCCTATCTTTACAAATTCAGAAGGGGATCAGGATTTTCACTTTTCCAGTCCAGTCAGTCCATCTAGCACTAAGAAAATGTCCTCCACAAAATCTGCATTTTAAGTTTGACCTATTTCTCATTTTGTTTGTTTTTTTGTTTGTTGATTGCCATCAAGTTGAGTATGACGCATAGCGACTCTATGAACAAAAGACCTAATGCCTTTCCACAGGTAGTGTCATTTTTCCAAGTTCATAGAGTTTCTATAGGCATGTGGTTTCAGAAGTTGATGCTCTTCCTGCTCCTAAAACTGTTTTACAGCTGGGAGCTCCATCAAACATTGTCCATGTTGGGAAACCACTATGGCATTCAACATCCCAGTGGCATAAAGTTTAGCATCACAGCAAACCCAGATTATTCCAGCATGGCAAATTGGTAGGAGAATGTTCCTCCAAATATAACAATACTAGTCTCATTTAAGAGTGGTTAAGTGTCATCAGGTCAAATATGACTCATAGTGACCCTATGAACAAAAGACCTGAACTTATTCTATAATTAATATCATTTTTGTATGTTTATAGAGTGGATCCACTCTAGAAGTTGGTTTCTTGCATCTTGGTGAGGGTCATGTAAAGAAAGTTTTGGGTTGTGTTTGATTTGTGATGTTGGTTTTATATGTTAAAAATAATAAATTTTCATTTTCACATAATATGATATATTCTCACCCCTGGGCCAATTGGCAGGATCATGTTAGACAGAAAAGAGATTGAGATGATTAAAATTTCAGGTTGCTTGGTTCCACAATCAACACTCTTGGATATAGCAGTCAGGAAATCCAAAGACTAATTGCACTAGGAAAATCTGTTGTCAGGGACCTCACCTCACCAGACTACTTGTAATTCCCAATAAAAATCAACAATATCAGTCTAGACACTAAGGTGTGCCTGATTCAGGCGATGGTCTTCACAATCATTATGCATCAGAGAGCTGGACAATGGCTGAACAAGAACCAATTTCTTCAATTTGTAGTGCTGGAGTCTTGAACATACCATGGACTACCAAGAAAACAAGTAAGTCTGTCTTGAAGAGGGCAAAACCAAGTTTCTCCTTGGATTTTGAAGCTCCATCTCACATATTTTGGGCGTGTGACCAGGAGGGACTAGTCCTTGGAGAAGGACATCATGCTCTGAAGGGTGGAGGGATAGTACAGGAGAGGAAGATCTTGGATGAAATGGATTGATACAGTATTTGGGGCAAGGGAGATAAGAATGTTGGACTCAATGAAACTGGCTAGAACAAGGGAGGCTTCAGAGCTACTATACATAGGATTGCTGTGAGTTGCAGGTGACTCAATGGCACATAATAACTCAACAACATACCAGATTTAGTTGCATACTCTTTTCTATATTATAGAAATATACACCTATCTCACTGTATAAAGCACAAGTCTTTGCATTTGATCACTGCATTCTTGACCGATAAGCATCAGTATTGATTAGTGCTAAGCTTCTGCCAGAGATAACACTCCCTATCAGTTCCACTTCTACTACAATAGAGAAAATACAAGAGGAAGACTGAGTATATGATACAGTAGTAAATGATTGGCCAGGAAAACCATTTGATTTTTAAAAGCAATGAGCCTGTCTCCAGAGAAGGCAGATTACAAAAACCTGATTTGTTTTTGGGAAACAACTACCACTCAGATATTACCAATGCCTAAAGCTAAGACTGAGATCATTTTTGCCTTCTGTGGCAAGAAATTTCAAACAAAGGTATCTCTTACCTTATGGTAAAGAATTTCAAATACAACACACAAGCAGTACAGAAGAAAAGAAATAGCTTGCCCTTGCTCGCAAATCTTTATCATTGGCATGATGTCCACTAATAACAACAGCAAGATATATTGTCTACATGGCCTAGTGGTAAGAAGCTGTGCTGCAATCCCAAAGGCATGCAGTTAGAATCCACCAGCTATGTGGGAGAAAAATGGACAATCTTTTCCTGCGTGATTTACTGCCTCTGAAAACCTCTTGAAGGGTCAGCTATGGATCGATTCTGACTCAATGGTACACAACCACCACAATATGAGTAAGATATTTAGTCAGATATATCAGTAGATCATTTTCAAATCTAAATAAAATGTCTTTTTTTTTAATTACTGTCGTCAAGTCAGTATGGACTCGTAGGTTTAGTCTCCAGCAGGTTTTTGGAGAGTGCGAATCTCATGGGAAAAACACTAGTCATATTTCTGTAGAGCTACCAGTGGGTCTGCGCTACCAGATAGGGATGTCCTTGGGTTAGCAGTGCAACTCCATGTGGAATAAATGAAAACTTGCAAACTCCTATTCTCCCCATTCTGTTGTTTCTCTTGTAAAAAAAAAAGCCGCAAAAAAACAAAAACAAAAAAACAAACCACCATGCACACACAAAACAAAAAATACACAAAAAAATACAAAACATCAACAACTCAATATGAAATACTAATAACTCAGATAAAGTCGTCAGATTTCACAAGGGCAATTTCTTGGTAAGATAGCAAACCTTTAAATAGGTGACTGTAGGGAAAGAAGCACAAACATTTCTTGCATTGCATCAGCCAACAGTGTGACAATTACAGTATGGGTGTGGGCAAACAAATATTTGATTCAGAAGGAAAAATCAGCCAAGAGATTGTGATTATAATGCATGAGCATATTGCTACCTGAGGGAGTTAGAAACTTTTAAATATAAAGTAGTTCTCATCATCTTCTGAACCTTTTAACTACTAATAATTGGGTACTTTGCTGATGATGCAGAACAATTTTCAAGCTGATTAATAGGTCATGTGTGTAGAAAAGGCACCCCCCCGTTCATAAAACAATTATGTTAATCCTCTAAATTTTTCAAGGATTATGAAATATTCTAATCTTTGAAGAATATAGGTTTAGTTGCAGATGGTGTTTATATATTACTTGTTGAGCTTATTAACATTTTTGAATTTCACATATTTTATCCTCACAACCTCAAGAGAACTCTAATATAGAGATTATTACCAGTCATTTAAATTTGGTAAACAAAGATTCCAAAGCAATTTAGAGGTCTATCCAGGGCCAAGCAGCTAGTTAAGAGAAGATAGGAACAGAATTTTGATTTCCTGGCCCCGTGCTATTGTCAAAGACTCAACAAATGAATATTTTAACAGTTAATAAAAGTGAAGGAAATCTGGTCTCCATTCAAAGTCTTAACTTCATTTGGTTCATTTTAGATGTTTGCAATGATAACACAGTTTCAGTTTGCACCTATAAAAATTAAAACTTGCTTATTTTACTGAGTAGATTGATAAATTGAGTTAATATCTGTGATAAGAACAAAATTATGTGAGTAAATATACTACCCTGGATTTACCTTATTTTTCCATATACTGACTATTGGATGTTATTATACTTTTTAAAGGATCATAACTGGTTTGAATCCTAATGGATACTCAAGCAACAAATCATTCCCCAAAACCAAACAAAAACACTAATCAATTTCAATTCAGCAAAAGAGGGGAAAATCCTCAATATAATAGAAGGAATAACAAGGTACCTACAACAATGTGCTTAAATTCAGCTGATGTAAGGAGGGCACAGGATTGGACTGTGTTTTGTTGAATTGTGGCTATGCCTCAGAGGCAACTTGATGGTGCCTAACAACGGCAATTCTACTACACTGCCCAAGTGGTTTTCCAGTCTGTAAATCTTTATGGAAGCTGACTGCCACGTTTTTCCCCATGGAATAGATTGTGTGCTTGAACTACAACATTTTGGCTAGTGACTAAGCATTTTAATCATAGCACCACCTGGTTTCCTTAACAGAAAACCACAAATGATATCCTGGTGGAGTAAGGATTTTTCCTAAGTATATCCCAAAGTGTAAACGTATTTTACCACATTTTTATGCAATTAACTAATATTCTAATTCCAGTTAGAGAAAGATAGATACAAAGATGATCAATTTCCAGATAGTGTGAAGTCAAAAGGAGGAGGGGAAATTAATCATGGGGTCACACAATTTGATGTGGGGTGTTTAAGGAAATGAGAAGGAACTGGTGTGAAAAAAAAAGGTGTTTGAATTTTGTAAATAAACTAGTGTAATAAAAAGTATTTTTTAAAAGGAGGAGGAGATTGAATGGGTGACTTGACTTTGATTATGGAAGGTGTTTCCTTTCAGATAAGAGGATTCTAACCATCGAATCTGGTAACAACAGTTAGCAGGCTGCTAATAAGAATAAAAAGTGACAGAGAATGCCAGCCTGGTTCAAGGAAGTTATGGTTCGTTTTTTTTAAATTTGATTTTACATGAATATTTCTATTTAAAAACCTTGGAGAGGGATATGACGCTCAGATTGGAGAAGGTAAGGAATTCAACCAGGTGGCTTGACATAGTGCAGTGACTGCCACAATGAATGGGCTCTAGTTTGTGAGGAAGTATGAAGATGGCACAGGATAAGATAGGGTTCAGGTCTGTTGTTTATAGGTTTGCTATGGGTCATATTTGACTCATTGGCACCTAACAACAACAACAACACATGAACAGGATACCTACTGTTGATGGTGTGTGCATGATTTGGACAAGGTGATGGCACTACATAAGACTAAGGGACAATTATTTGGTAAAAACTTTGACATATGCAATTTTGCAGCAACAGCAATAATAAGCAAAAATACTTGAAAGACCACATAGGTAGCTGTGTATGTATGTAAGAAGAAATATGTGCATATATTACATTAGGCAAATCACCTGCAAAAGACTTCTTTTAAGTATTTAAAGTAAATAAATGAACACAAAGATGTTACTCTGAGGTTAAGTTGAAAAAAAGACTACAGAGGAAAATAATATTTCTTATAAAATGATAGATTAGGTGATACACAGAATCCCTCTAATTCTACAATTTTATGATTCTATTAACTATACCTATACCGTCTCTGAATGACACAAAATTGGTGTTACATTACTAACCATAAAAGTTTGGTGCTTTAAACATAACCAGTGTTGTCATGGAAGAAAGGCCTGGCAATTACTTCTATAAGACTAAGACCAAAAATACCCTGGTTAGCAGTTTTCCATAACACCCGGGATCATCATGAGTCAGATTCTTCTTAGTGGCTACAAGACAAAAATCATTATACTTCTTTGGAGCAACTTAAAGATAAAAGAAATATGAGTTATTGTGTGCTTATGAGAAGGAACAGACACATAGCTGACCCTCCAGTGGGTTTTCAGAGACAATAAATCACGTGGAAGGAGACTGCCCATCCTTCTCCCACAAAGCAGCTGGTGGATTCAAACTATGTGTCTTTGGTATTGCACTGCAATTTCTTACCATGAGGTCAGTAAAATCTAGAATAAAGTTAAATCAACTACTTAGAAAAAAATTACACCTAGAACATGAATTTATGTTTCAAGGCTCAAAATAAGATTGACAACAGAACTTTGTTGGTGTTGTGTTAGATGACCTCCAGTCAAGTACAACCTATAGCGATGCTATGAAGAAAGATTTGAACCCTGTTTTATCCTGTGCCTTCCTCACAACTTCTGACATCTTGAGCTATGTACATACATTGTGACAGTTGTGTCAATCCATTTTATTGAGCGTTTTCCTCTCTTTCATCTACCCTCCACTTTTCTAAGCATAATGTCCTTCTCCAAGGAATGGTCTCTCTCCTAGCAACACACCCAAAGTATGTGAGATAAAGCTTTATCTTCTTTGCCTTGAAAGAACACTCTAGCTGCACTTTCTACAAGACATATTTTCCTATTCTTTTTTCAGGACATGGGATGTTCAGTACCACAGCTCTAATACCACAGCTCAAAGGCGGCAATTCAACTTTTGTCATCTTTGTTCATTGTCCAGCTCTCAAATGCATAACAAATGAATGAAAAGACCATGGTATCACTCAGGAGCACCTTGGGCTTTAAACTGACATAAGTGCATCTCAATAATTTGGAGTGGTCCCTCACAGCAAATTTTCCCAGTGCAATATGACTTCTGATCTCTTGACTGCTGGTCCCAAGTATATAGACTGTGGATTCAAGTAAGAAGAAGTAGCTGGAAGTTTTAATCTTCTCTCCAACTATCATGATGTTGCCTATCGAACCACTGGTATGAATTTTTTTTTCTTTTTTTAATTAATTTTAATGAAAGTTTACTGAGACTTAGGGTTTCCACTCATTCATTGTTGCACTTTTCTCCCTGCCCATTCCCTCCCCCTCAATTTGCTCTTCTTTTTGAAAAGTAAAATTCTTTCATTGTTAATCAATCCCTCCCCCTAAGTCCACTCCAATGTATAGCCTTCATTCTGGACTCCTATCATGACAATAATACCTAATCATAAATCCCTTTTAAACAGTTCTCTCCCTCATCTGTATCAATGTGGTATACATTATTTATCCCCTCTTTCTCAGTCTTCCCTCAACCCCGATGTCAGTCCCGTTTTACAACAGTGGTCCTATGCAATATACAATCTATACTGAAAGCTAGATTCTTTGATCTTCTGTAGCAAGTGCTTCAAGTCCTTACGTTCAGCAAGCATGGATGTGCCATTTGTCTAACAGATTATTGAAGTGGCTTCCTCCAATCCTGATGCCATATCTTTTTCATAGAGTCACTTTCTCAAACAATTTATCCATGAGAAAGATTGAATAGGTATGGAGACAGAATACAATCCCAGTGCACACCTTTCTTAATTATAAAGCTTATACCATTCCCTTTTTCTGTTCTCACAATAGCTTCTTGGTTGAGGTACAAGTTTCACGTGAGTTCAATTAAGTGTTCTGAGATTTCCATTTTTCTCAATGTTAGCTATAATTTGTCATGATCTAATTTTATCCTTTATGTTATGAAAACAGAACTCAGAAACAATTTATATGAAAGGAAGTGAAACAGAAGTATTGCTCTTCAAATTGTTTCACATGATAGGGCTAGAATCCTCAAAATTTAGGGAAAAAAGAAAAAAGTTAAATGGTATTCACCAAGCACTTGAAGGATTAATATCTGTCTTTTTTTAACACCTTGTGATAAAATATTATAATATAATCCTATAATTTCTGCACCACTTATTTGACGTTTCATCCCTACATGAATAAACCATGTTTGAGCCAAATGTGTTTTTCATGCATATATCAAGCGGCAGTGCCAGCATTTTGATCTCAAGGTACATCAACCACATGTTCCTTTATTTAGGAATTTTAAACTGGGCAAAATCAAGGATGAATAATTTGGTGAACTTGCTCTCTGAACATAAGTTTCTGTCTCTCTATGACATCTGGTAAAAATATTTGACCTTTAGTCTGCCTTAGTTGCTCATCCACATTATTATATTCTTGCTTTAAAATATATTTTTAATAACTGGATCAAACTTGTATGCATATTTCTAGGGATAAATTCATACAGTAGAATGACGCAGCTTTACTCACTTACTCCTGGCTTCCAGTCTAGTCTGACTCCTAGTCACTTCCCTCCAGGTTTTTGATGCTAGAAATCATAATTGGGAGTGCACTGTCCATGTTTCTCCTTCAGATCAAGTTCAGATACCAAATATTTTAAAATTAAAGATAAACAATGTCTGATCTTAATATAATTTGAGTCAGTGTTTTATTGTCATTAATCAAGAGATTCCTTATTTTCCAGAGATCTTTATACTGAGAGCTCCATCAACTTCACTATGTAATTCTTATACTGTTAACTGATCAATGGTTTGAATCTATCAGTTTTTTTGAGGAAGGAAGGTGAGGCAGTCTCCTCTCACAAGAATTACAGCTTCAGAATCCCAGTGGATTCCCAATATGAGTTGGAATAGACCTGAGGGAAGTGGGTTTAATTTACTTTTTTAAATTTTAGTTTTCACATCTGAAAAGAGACACTTGGAAAATAGCTTTTTACAAATTTAATGTGTGGATCATAACAAACTGTGGCTGACTCTGAGAAGAATGGGAATCCCAGAACACTTGATCGTTCTAATGCGAAACCTATACTTGGACCAAGATGCAGTCGTCAGAACAGAGCAAGGAAACACTGCATGGTTCAAAACTGGGAAAGGCATATGCCAGGAATGTGTCCTATCTCCATAACTTTTCAACCTGTATGCAGAACAGATCATCTGAGAGGCTGAGCTCTATGAGGAGAAGTGTGGCATCAGGATTGGTAGAAGATCTATTAACAATCTGCGTTATGCCAATGACACAACCCTGCTTGCTGAAACTGAGGAGGACCTGAAACGCTTGCTGCAGAGGGTCAAGGACTGCAGCCTTCACTATGGATTGAAGCTCAACATCAAGAAGACAAAGATTCTCACTACTGGACCAACTGAAGCATCAGGATCGATGGTGAAGGGATTGAGATTGTTAACAACTTTAGTCTGTTTGGCTCCACAGCCAACACTCTTGGCCCCAGTAGCCAGGAAATCAAAAAACGTATTGCGATTGGAAAGTCTGCTATTAGGGACCTCTCCAGGGCACTAAAGAACAATGGTGTCACTCTGGAGACTAAGGTGCATCTGATACGGGCTATGGTCTTTGCAATCACTTGTTATGCATCAGAGAGTTGGACAATGACTAGAGAGGATAGAAGAAGAATTGATGCCTTTGAGCTATGTGCTGGAGAAGAGTATTGAGGGTACCATGGACTGCTAAGAAAACAAATTCATCCTGGAGAGGGTTAAACCAGGCTGCTCCTTGGAGGCAAGGATTCTGGGGCTTTGTCTGACATACTTTGGACATGTAAGGAGGGAGAGGTCCTGGGAGAGGGAGATCATGCTTGGGAGGGTGGAGGGAAGGCTCAGGAGGGGAAGACCCTCTATGAAGTGGATTGATTCAGTGACTGGGGTAATTGGGATGGGTGTGTCAGAGGCAGTGCAATTGGCACAGGATAGAGCAGAGTTTAGGGCTGTTGTACATAGGGTCGCTATGAGTCATAAGCAACTTGACGGCACATAACAACAGCAACAACAATGTGTTTAGTAAATCCATGTTTTCTATGTTTACTTACTTATGGTTATGTAGAGTTTTTTTTTTTATAAAAATTGGCTTAAAAGTCACAGATTTAACCTTTTATATATACATATTTTAAGTCACAACAGGTAATATGATTATAATCTGTGCACATATAATCAAATCATTGTATCTATGCCCTAACAATTAAGTTTGGAAACTATAAAACATATATAAACCACAAAATTTGTCTTTCACAGAAAAATACGGCATTCTTTAAAAGCCAGGTGCAAGCACAATCAAGGCAAACCAAACTCACTGCTGTTCGATAGCTTCTGACTCAACAGCGAGTGACCCTCCATCAAGTGTCGGAGACTATACATCTTAACAGGAGACTGTCCACCTTTCTTATTTGGAGAAGCTAGTGGGTATCTACTGCTGACCTTTCATTTGCAGTCTAACATTAAATCTCTAGTGTCTCTGTCAATTCTGCTTTACTACAGTACAATTGAGCAAGAGTTTTTGTTTTCTTTTGTTTTGCCTTACCTATAAAGGCATTAATAGTTTTGCATATCTCATAAGCAAAAAACTATAAAACTGTGTATTATTATTGGTATCTTTAGTTTAATCTCAGATAAGGAATTAAAATTAAGGGACTCTGAACCAATTCATTCCAGTTTGACACTCTTCTGAATTTTAACATACAGACCCCACATTGACCGATTCAGAATTTACATTTTAATGAGAAGAATCAAGCCTGAATTAATCAAACACTAAATTGATCATATTCTTTAAAAATATAAGAATGTAAGATCTGAACTGACTGCTATTAATGTGATTCTTTGTGGATTAGTCTCATTGATTACATGGCTTTAAAATCTTTGGGTATTTTTTAACAGATCAAGTTTCTCTTCTTCTAAGTTATTGGAATGAGGTGTGATGACTTTCAGCATCAAGAAATATAAATTGGAAGCAGGCAAAGTATTAATTAAACATGACACTCTGATTATTTAAACCTTCTATTAAAGTTGATTATTCAGAGCATGTTGATAGCCTGTTCTTCAAAAATGACTGATGATATCAAGCTTTACTGACTTCCTCTAAGTCTAGTATTTCCCAACTCTTCAGAACAGAAGGAATAAATGAAGTGAAAAGAACACTAGATAAAAGCTTAATAGACAAACTGACTTATCTCAGACCTCCAAGGTCAAAGCAAAGCAATTCATTTTTTAGCTTTCATCAACACAAGACATGATTTATCAATCTAAGAGCAGGATTACAAACATTATACATCTCAATGATATGTTCTTCTCACTGTGTAACTTTTTGAACAATGATAAATTGCATAGTTCTCACAAAAGTAATGTCAGAAGGCAGAGCTCATTAAATTTGCAAATAAAAGCACTTTCACTTTTAAAAAGAAATGTATACATTAGCAATCATTATTAGTACACATTCCATTTTTTAAAAAACATTTTGAAACTAGATAGTCCTTGGAAGCCAATTACTTTCATAGTCAAAACTTTGGACACTGATCACACTAAATACTATAGCTGTCAGCTTCCCTGCTACAGGTAATTATTAAAAGCTAAATCCTCACAGTTTTATAAAAGTTCAATGATAATTACTGTATTTTCAGATAAATATAGTCAATATTTCCTAAAATACTATTATCAAATTTTGAGTACCACATTTACTTTTTTGTTTTGTTATTTCACTTTTATTTTTAAAAGGGAACATATTGTAGTAACAAAGACCATAGGAACCTTTCTTACCACTCTAAGTTTTATCATGTAAGCAAGAATTTTGCTAAACAAGTTAGAAGTAATGCTTGACCAAAAAAAGTAGTGACAGTTAATAAAAAAAGATGTCAGGAGCTAGTTATTTTTATTCTGTTCATCTCCCAGTTTCTCTTTTAAGCGTTACCACAATTAAGAAACTATTGTATAAAGCATGCTTATAACAGCGATTCAGAAATTATTCCATAGGGTACTATCAGGTAATTTGAAAGATTTCACTAGAAATAAATTACATTTAAAGAGTAGTTAATTGTGGTCAAAAAGCTTGCTTTGCATTCTGCAGATTTTTAAATCACATGAGTCTTTTTACTAACCTAAATTAATGAAAACCTTTTTCTATTAGGTCACAATTTTAGGGACATTTTATTGTCTAGGTGGAGGATAGTAAAAGGTGATATATCTTCACCTGATGATTCATTTCACCAGCTGCCAGAAAGGTGCACATTGCAATGCACCTGGAAACATGCAACTGTGAGTGATTGGGAAAGACATTTATCCTGGCAAGTCACAAAGGAGATGGAATCGTAATTATTCTCCCTTGTAAATGGAGATATTTTTTAATTACTTCTACCTACAAAATAATACATACTACATATTTGAACTGGGACCACATAATTTTATTATCTGTTCTATACTTAAACTACAAATATTCTTTCTGTCCTTCTTGAACATCTGGAAAGGCACTGTCACATGTGGAACCCTCCTCCTGGTTTTGTCCCTGGGCAGAGTGACATGCAGCAGAGTCCGTCTCTCCTTTGGACTACACCTGTTCACCCTCCCCACATTTTTGCTCTCTGTTTTCCTTGTGTGGCTGAGCGTGAGGCTGAGACCACTCAGCATAAGGCTCTGGGCTCCAAGGCTGAGTGCGGTGGGCAGGGTAGCAATGGGCCAGGGTAGTGGGAAGGTTCCTTCTAACAGGCAAATAAAAAAACACCCAAAACCAAGAAACTACAAATATTTTCCATCTATTGTTTATGTTTTAAAATACATGGACTAATATTATTATTATTATTATTATTATTACATTTTCTCTAATACTTGGGCTAAAATGCTTAAAACTTTTAGTTTCTCTTGTTAAAAAATACATAATACATGAAACTTTACTCTGCAGTAAGAGAATTTTTGGAATTCTCTCACGCCTATTTTATTTTTTTTTTCTCTCAATGCAAGACATTTTTTTAATGTTCATCCTCAGGTCCCTTATTTTTTTTCTTAATTTTATTAATTTTAATGAACATTTACGGAGATTTTGGATTTATTTTGAGTAAATGAAGGTGATGATATATACTTCATTTTACTTAAATCCATCTGAAATTCAGGTCAATTTTATTGCAAGCATAAAGTTTGGATGACTAACTGAAAGGTTAAGAGTAGAAATGTACTATTTATCCTGTGGGAGAAAGATGGCTGGTCCCGTCCCTTAAATATTTACACCTTCTAAAACCTGATAAAGGGCTGCTATGGGTCAAATTTGACTCAGCAGTAGTAGGTTTGACAGCAGATCTGATTTGATTTTTTGTTTAAACTGCTAAATAACATTAAAATATATATATAATCTATGACTATTCCTAAAATATTGAAATGTTGTCTATGGTAATCTGATCATTGTCCATTTTTTAAAGTAACGAATGTTCTCAGTAACAACCTGCTGAATAATTCACCATTGCAAGAACAAGGGAACAGCCCACGTGTCCAATCACAAATGAATCTATTGAGAATCTGTGGTACATTTATACAATGGAATACTACGCAACATGCAGGAGCAATGATTTTGTAAATTACTATGTAACTTGGGAGGGATTGGGGAGCTTTATGCTGAGTGAACAAACTCTGTTCCACAAGGACAAATACTGTATAAAATCATTATTGTAGAATGAGTATGAGTATGGGGAGGGGGGCAGTTAGAAGATACTTAACAAACTATACCATCAGGCTCCTTCTCTGACATTAAAATAAAAACCCCAAACCCACCACATCAAGTTTATTCTGAATCATGATGACCCGCTAGCATGTTTCAGAGGCTGACTATCTTAAAAGAGTGTCCATCTTTCTCCCTCTGAGTTGCTGGTATGTTCTTTCTGCCAACGTTTCTTTAGCAGCTTGACATTTAATCTTCTATGTGATCAGGGCTCTTTTTCTCTATGATTGTCCTCACTTATTGCCCTCAAGCCAAAGAGACTCATAGCTGACCCTTCGGAGGGTTTTCAATAGCTGTGAATTATATATGAGAAGACTGCTCATCTTTCTCCTGAAGAGTCTCTGATTGGTTCATACCACCACAAAGGTGTTAGCAGTGCAACTACCTACAGACTACATCACAGCTTCCCTCTCTATAGAGGGAAGATACTATACTATACTATACTATACTATACTATACTATACTATACTATACTTGTTCTTTTTGGAATGTTTTTAGACTTAGAAGAGCTCATCATAAACCAAAGTAAGCCTTTGTATACAAGGGAAACTCAATAAATATCTTATATTCACAGGAACCAAAATTTGACCTTAAGTCTATCCCACCCGAATTTCAAAACCATCTCGGGATTTGAGGCCTTGAGCACCAATGAGCATAGACCAAATGAGCTCTGGGAGGATACCAAGAAAATCATCCATGAAGAACGCAAAAGATCATTACAAAGGCTGAAGAAGAAGAAAAGACCAAGATGGATGTCAGATGAGACTCTGAACATTGATTTAGAGCACCGAGAAGCTAAAGTTAAAGGAAGAAACCAAGAAATCAAAGAGCTGAACAGAAAATTTCAAAACGCAGCCCGGGACAACAAAGCAAGAAACTATCATGAAATGTGCAGAGAGCTGGAGTCAGAAAATCAAAAGGGCTGAACTCTCAGCATTTCATAAGCTGAAGAAGATGAAAAACAAATTCAAGCCACGGGTGGCAATATTTAAGGATAGTTTGGGTAGAATGTTAAATGATCCAGGAAGTATCAAAAGAAGATGGAAGAAGTACACTGAGTCATTGTATCAGAAGGAATTGGCTGGCACAGAAGAATTTAATGAAATAACATATGAGCCTATGGTGATGAAGGAGGAAGTTCAAATTGCTCTGAAGGAATTGGCAAAAGACAAAGCTCCAGGAATTGATGGCATACCAATTGCTATATTTCAACAAACAAACACTGCCCTGGATGTGCTCACTAAGTTGTGCCAAGAAAACTGGAGAACAACCAGCTGGCCGACTGACTGGAAAAGATTGATATTTGTTCCCATTGCAAAGAAAGGTGACCCAAGAGAAAGCAGAAATTATCAAACAATATCATTAATATCACATGTAAGCAAGATTCTGCTGAAAATTATCCAAAAATGTTTGGAACATTATGTCAACAGAGAACTGCCAGATGTGCAGGCTGGATTTAGACGAGGTTGTGGTACTAGGGATATTATAGCTAATGTTAGATGGATCTTGGCAGAAAACGGAGAATGCCAGAAGAATGTCATTAACTATGCAAAAGCTTTTGACTGTGTGGATCACAACAAGTTGTGACTGACTCTGAGAAGAATGGGAATCCCAGAACATTTGGTTGTACTAATGCGAAACCTATACTTGGACCAAGAGGCAGTAGTCAGAACAGAGCAAGGAGACACTACATGGTTCAAAATCAAGAAGGAGGTCCATCAGGGATGTATTTTGTCTCTGTACCTTTTCAATCTGTTTGCAGAACAGATCATTCGAGAAGCTGGGCTGTACAAGGAGGAATGTGGCATCAGGATTGGTGGAAGATCTATTAACAATCTGCGTTATGCAGATGACACAAGCCTGCTTGCTGAAACTGAGGAGGACCTGAAGCACTTGCTGCAGAAGGTCAAGGATTGCAGCCTCCTATATGGATTGAAGCTCAAGAAAACAAAGATTCTCACCACTGGGCCAAATGGCAGCATCAGTATGGACGGTGAAGAGATTGAGACAGTTGACTTGGCTCCACAGTCAACACTCTTAGTAACAGCAGTCAGGAAATCAGGAGAAGAATTGCATTGGGAAAGTCAGCTGTGAGGGACCTCTCAAGATTACTGAAGAACAACGACGTCAGGCTAGAGACTAAGGTGTGCCTGATCTGGGCTATAGTCTTCGCAATTACGTGCAATCAGAGAGTTAGACTGTGAATAGGGATGACAGAAAGAGAATTGATGCCTTTGAGCTGTGGTGCTGGAGAAGAGTGTTGAATATACCATGGACTGCTAGAAGAACAAACAGGTTTGTCCTGTAGAGGGTGAAGCCAGAATATTCCTTGTAGTCAAGGATTCTGAAGCTTCGTCTGACATACTTTGAGCATGTTGCAAGGCAGAGTGAAAGAGCAGCGCAGGAGAGGAAGACCTTCGATGAGATGGATCGATTCTGTAATTGGTATGGTGAGAATGAGTGCGTTTGAGATGGCTAGGTTGGCCCCGAATAGAACGACATTTAGAGCTCTTGTACATAGTGTCGCAATGAGTCGCAAGCGACTTGATGGCACATAACAACAACAACAACAATAAGATTCATCTTTTATCTGTGCTGTAAATTACACACTAATTACTCTCAAAAACAAAAAAGAGAAATTCATTTATACCTCTATGTATATGTATGGATTTAGAATTGAAAGGTAGCTAATCATATCTAAGAAATGCTAAAAGAATTACCTCCTGATAAGTATGTTCTCCACCATAAATGCAATTATAAATATGACAGAACTGTCACAAATTAGTCATTATCTATCAAGAAAAATAAAGTACATAATTATTTACATAAATTAAACCAGGCAGTATTAAATATTATTTTAACCACAATTCTTTATTTATGTGCACTGAAACTCAAATTATCCAAGTACATCTAATTTAATCAAATATAATATGCCAAACTTAACTGGTATATCATTTACCAACATACATGGTGCCAAAATTTCTTAGTTTACTTTAATTTGAACTGCAAACCCTTAGGCATATTCCCTGATGCCTATGCTGTAGTGACTCATCTTTGAAATTGTCATTCTCTTTCCTGGAAATGTGTTTATTTCCCCCTTTTACTCATTCTTTCATTTTCTTGTGCTTTGCTTATACCTAGAGAACAACAACGCATCATTTGAGACTCTTTATAAGCAAATGCTACCCTTGATAAAGCTATTCATTTGCTTTTGATATTTTTGCAAGGCTGGTTTAAAAAATAATCTAGTATGTATAAATCATTGTGTGATATGTGTGTGTATTTTTTATATATTTTACTGACTAGACTATAAAATAACTAAATCATTACATAAGATGTTTCTAGTATAGTAGTTGGTCCATGGTAGCTGGTAAATAAACAGTAATTCACAACTTTGGAGGTTACTCAAGGTGACCTGGTAGTGCAATTATTACTCAAGTTAGTACTCAAATGCTAAAAAAAAGGTCACCAATCAAAATTCAACTCTCTCTCTCTCTCTCTCATTGCTATCAAGTTGGAACCAACCCACAGCTGATCCTTGACTGGGTTTCCAGAGGTTATTTATTACAATGGGAGGAGATTGCTTTTCCCATGGAACACCTAGTGGGTTCAAATCGCTTGCGTTTGGGGTTGGTTAGGCAACTTCCTTACCCACTTGCCAACTAGATTATGTTCAAAATCCAACTAGCTGCTTCATATATGGTTTTATTGGGTGTATATTATATAAAACATAGTATTAGTCTTTTCTACTTTCAAGTTATAATATAATGTCAAATGTAGAACATAAAGAGAACTTACATATGATTTATTATCCATTTAAGTAAATTTTATCTGTCCAAGATTATAAAAAGGGTAATAATGAAATTATGGTGACCAAAATAATGAAAACAAAAAGAGGTAATAATAAAATTAAGTATTCACTCTGAATTTTTGTTTTAATTCTAAATTTTCAACTCTGTAACTTTAAATTTTATCATTTGTAAATATTTCAAAGCAAATGAGGTTACTTACTTTTCAGGATTTTCTACTTCCTCAGTAACAAAGTTGAGGTAAAACCTAAAGAAAAAACCCAGACAATTACAATTATTAACTATTCATATATTTTAAATTATAGTACTAAAGTTACAACATTTTAAGTCTTTAAAATTTAACTAAAAATTATTCAAACATTGTAATCTTGATAAAACTAGAGTGGCCTAGTCCATAGGGACTTGTGCAATTAACCTAAAGGTGACAAATTCAAATTCATTTGCAGCATCACAGGAGAAAGATGTGGGAAAGGAGATCCTGTAAGAATTACAGCTTCTGGTTCATAGAATCATTATTCACCATTTCAAGAACATAGAACCAGCCCAGATGTCCAATCACAATTGAATGGTTTGAGAAATTATGGTACATTCACACAATGAAATACTATGTAGCACACAGGAGCAATGATTTTATAAATCACTACCTAACTTGGGAAGGACTAGAAAGTATTATACTAAGTGAACTAACTCAGTTCCTTAAGGACAAATACTATATAAGACCATTACTGTAAAAATAGATGCCTCGAAAAATGTGTATAAAGATCTAAAGGGGGGGGGGAGAAGAAGAGAGGTGGTGATAGGCGGGGTTGTAGTCTTGGAGTCTCATAGTTTGATGGGTGGCGGGGGGATGCCTTAGGGAGGTGGGGGGCATCCAGTGTAGATAAACGAGTGTAAATTTTTTTTAAAAAGAAGACTGCCTCTGAAAATCCACTTGAGGATCAGCTAACAGTGCCAATTCTACATGAATAAGAGAGAGGGAGATGCAAGACTCTTACAATCAAAAACTTCCGCAAATCAGTTCTCTATTAAAACATATTTACAGAGTACTATTTAGGCCTACCCCCTTTGAGCTGTGGTGTAAGAGAAGAGTATTGAATGTACCCTGGACTGCCAAGAAAACCAATGGATTCATCCTAGAGAGGGTTAAACCAGGCTGCTCCTTGGAGGCAAAGATTCCGAGGCTTCATCTGACATACTTTGGACATGTTGTAAGGAGGGAGAGGCCCTTGGAGAGGGACATCATGCTTGGGAGGGTGGAGGGATGGCACAGAAGGGGAAGACCCTCTATGAGGTGGATTGTTTCAGTGACGGGTGATCAGGGTGGGTTTGTCAGAGGCTATGAGATTGGCACAGGATAGAGCAGGGTTTAGGGCTGTTGTACACAGGTTCGCTATGAGTCGCAAGTGACTACAGCACATAACAACAACAACAACATATAAAGAAGGCTGTTGAAGAGTCTTCCTCTGAAGGTACTTTCCTCTTCAAAGAGTCTGCGAAGGGTCAAGGACTGCATCCTTCAGTATGGACTGAGGCTCAATGTCAAGAAGACAAAGATTCTCACCACTGGACCAATTGGCAGCGTCAGGATGGATGGCGAAGAGATTGAGATTGTTCACAGCTTCAGTTTGCTCGGCTCCACAGTCAACACTCTTGGCACCAGCAGTCAGGAAATCAAAAAGCGTATCGCGATGGGAAAGTCTGCTGTTAGGGACCTCTCTAAAGTACTCAGGAGCAACGGTGTCTCTCTGGAGACTAAGGTGTGCCTGATACAGGCCATGGTCTTTGTAATCGCTTGTTATGCATCAGAGAGTTGGACAATGACTAGGGAGGACGGAAGGAGAGTGGATGCTTTTGAGCTGTGGTGCTGGAGAAGGGTACTGAATGTACCATGGACTGCCAGGAAAACAAACAGATTCATCTTGGAGAGAATTTAACCAAGTGGAGGCAAGGATTCTGGGGCTTCGTCTGACATAATTTGGACATGTTGCCAGGAGGGACGGGTACTTGGAGAGGGGCATCATGCTTGGGTGGGTGGAGGGACAGCGCAGGAGGGGAAGACCCTCTATGAGATGGATTGATCTGGTGACTGGGGTAATCGGGATGGGTGTGTCAGAGGCAGTGTGGTTGGCGCAGGATAGAGCAAGGTTTAGGGCTATTGTTCATAGGGTCGCTATGAGTCACAAACGACTCGATGGCACATAACAACAACAACAGCATAAAAATTGAATAGATTTGGAGAAAAGAGAAATTCCTGGTACACACCCTCCCTACGTTTAAACCATACAGTGTTCTGTTACTGCAATTGGACACCTTCTTTGTCTAGGTATAGATTTCACACAAGCACAATTAAGTATTCTGGAATTCTCATTCTTCTAAATGTTAGTCATAGTTTGTGATCTACAGAATAAAATATTTTAGCATAGTCCATAAAACATAGATAAACAGTCTTCTGGTATTTTCTGTTTTCACTCAGGATCCATCTGACATCAATAATGATTATCTCTGGTGCCATCGCCTTTTCTAACTCTCTTTTGTACTTCTTGCCATTCCCTGTCAATATAGTGTTCTAGCCATTTTTTTGGAAGATTTTTTTTTTTATTTCACTTGCATATGATATTGTTTGATAATTTCTGTTGGATAATCTGTCCTGGGAATGGAAAAAATGTTAATTTCTTCCACTTAGTAGGGCAGGCATTTGTTCTCCAAATTTCCTGGCAAAGACTGATGAGCACATCCAGTTGTGTCAGTTAGCTGAAATAACATCAATTGGTATCCCCTCAATTCTGGGGCTTATTTGTGAGGGTTTTGGTTTGTTTTTTTGTTTGTTTGTGGGGTTTTTTTTGGTTTGTTTTTTTGTTTTAGTTTTTGTGTTTTTGTTGGGTTTTTTTTGTCAGTGCCTTCAAAGCAGCTTGAAGTTCCTTTATTACCATCGGCTCTTGTTCATGATGGTACTTAAAATAGTTGGCTAACTATTTTTGTTACAGTGACTCTATGTATTCCTTCTATCTTCTTTTGATATTTTCTGGATTATTCAGTGTTTTGTCTACAACATCTCTCAGTAATGCAACTAGAGGCTTGACTGTGTTTCTCAGTTCTTTTAGATTGAGAAATGCCAAGTGAGTTCTTCTCTTTTTATTTTGACTGCAGCTCTTCACACATTTTGTTATAATATTTAGCTTCATTTTTTTGAGGTGCTCTTAGAAATCTTCTCTTCAGCTCTTTTACTTCAGTACTTTTTGGTTTGGCTTTTCAACACTTGAATGTAATTTTAAAGTCTTTTCTGCAATCCATTGTGATTCTTTTCATTTTCTTTTTTCCTCTGTGTTTGTAATGATCTTTTGCTTTGTATGGTTGATATCTTCTATGTCATCTTACAGTTCCTCTGGTTTTCAATCACTGATGTTCAATGTCTCAAATTTGTTATTGAGATGATTTTTAAATTCAGGCATGATCAAATCAAGGTTTATTTTGGTTCTTATATACTAGTTTTCCTTTTCTTCAGATTCAATTTAAATTTGTACATTAGTAGTTGATGGTCTGTTTCACAGTTAGCACTTGGCCTAGTTTTGACTGCTGATATTGAGCATTTCCAACAATTCTTTCCACAAATATAACCAATTTAATCCCTGTGCAATGGAACCTTGCTTGCTGAAAGTGCAGAGGACTTGAAACACTTTGTGTGAGAGATCAAGACTATATCTTGACTATAGACTTCAATATGGATTATATCTCCAAAATAAAAAAAAATTAAAAACCAAACACAAAAATCCTCACCACTGGGCCGTATCATGAAAGATGGAAAAAAGATTGAAGTTGTCATTTATTTCATCTTGCTTAGATCAACAATTAACACCCTTTTAAACAGATGTCAGAAGATCAGGAGACATATTTCAGAACACAAATCTCCTGTTAGGAGTCTCTCAAAAATACTGAAGAGCAATGATGTCAGACTGAAGACTAAGGTGTGCCTGATTCAGAACATGGTCTTTTTAATCACTTGCTAGAAATCTGAGAGCTAGACAACAATTAAGGATGATAAGATAACTGATACCTTTGAGTTTTGGTATTGGAGGAGAGTACCAGATATCCCATGGACTTCCAAAATAACAAACAAATATGTTGTATAAAAAGTGCAGCCAGGAGTGAATTATCTTAGTCACAAAAGGACAAATACTGTACAGTGCCACTGCTGTTAAATGGGACTGATTTTGGGATTGGGAGAAACTTAAGAAAAGAGGGGATAAATAATGTATACTGCATTGAAACAGATGAGGGAGAGAACTGTTTAAAAGGAATATATGATTAAGTATTATTTTCATGACAAGAGTCCAGAATAAGAGCTGCATGGTAAAGTGGACATTGGGCAGGGGGTGGGGAGGATTGTATAACAATGAAAGACTCTTTTTTTTTGTTCTTTTGAAGGGAAAGAGTGAACTGAGAGGATGGGTGGGTAAGGAGGAAAGTGTGCAACAATCTATCAATGGAAATCCAAAGTCTCTGTAACCTTTCATTAAAATAAAAAAAAAAAATGTGTAGCCAGTGTCCTCCTTGGAGGAAAAGATGGGAAAACTTTATTTCTCATACTTTGAACATGTTGCTAAGAGAGGCTATTTCTTGGATAAGGACATTATACTTGTAAAGGGGGAAGGGTCAGTAGAATTGAGGAAGACCTTCAGCATTGGGCTCAAAGGTGTCAGAGATAAAGAGAATGGTCCAGGATAGGAAAGGTTCAGGTTGTTTATAGGATTGCTATTTGTCATATGTGACTCTGCAACACCTAATGACAATTAGGATCAGATATTAAACAGGTGGAAGATCTTCAGTCCTTCTTTTCAAGGAGCTTATATTTTGGACAAAGTCTCATTAAATAGAGTGACACAATTCTGCAGGCAGCAGTAGAGACAGGTGCACAACACTATAGAGCCAGAGAGGGCCACCTACCAGTCTGGAATTATCAAGGAAGCTTTCCTAAATCAGGAAGAGTCTTTTATATTACCCTGATGACGTAAACATTGATAGCAGTTTACGAGGACCGAGCTGTGGAAGAACAGTTACACAAAGGGGTATGAGAAACAAATCAGCAATTTTCAACAAAGAGATGGGCAAAGAGACTAGGAACATAAATTAAATATGAGGCGGCTTTTTTTGCCTTCTGGTAGTTCAAGTTTTAGTGTTGGAAACACAACAACCAAAATTTATAATACAACATAGCACTGCAGTAGAATTTCTCCATTCAGGGCGTGATTATTGACATTCTAGATATACATGTAATAGGCAGGAATGGACAAAAAATGAGATGAAAGATCATAGATTCTCAATTCACACTTCTTTCTTTCAGTTAATATTTTCCAATACATATATTAAATTGTTTGAAGTTGTAAGACTGTTAACTGGCTATTTTGCTGTTTCGTATTTCTCTGTTTGTTAATCATTTCATTTTAGAGACAGTCGCGTGTAAGTTGACTCCTAAGCAGCAGCAATTTTTTTAATATTTCTGAAGTTCTTAACTTTTTTTTGCATCTCCTACATAAGAAAAAAACATTGCAGATACACATTATTTAAAGTTCCCTAGGATTGCAAATATTATACTGAATCCACAGCCCTAAATAAATTCAGACACCTTTCCTTCCCTTTCCTTTACTTAGTGGCATTATCTCTTGCACCCTTGATCTCTTTTTCTAACCAAAAGTGATTGCCAAGAACCCTTTGTTATTGTTGTGTGCCGTTGAGTTGGAATCACCTCATACCTAAGAAGCAGTAATTCACACATCCTTACATCCTTCTCCCACAGAGTAGCTTGTGGATTCACACTGCATCCCTTTGGGATGGTAGCATACCTTCTTACCACGAGGCAACTAGAGTTCCCTTTAATATTGTTAAGAGCCATTACTTTCTCTCTGACTCACAGTAAGCTTCTGTAATTGAAAGAAACTTTACCCAGTCCTTCACCATCCTGACAATTTCTGCTGTTTGAGCCCATTCTTGAAGTCATGGTGTTCTATTTTGAGATTCTTCCAATCTAAGTCCTCATCTTATGGTACTATATCAGAAAATATTTCACTGCTTTATATAATGTTTTCAAGGACTCATTACAGAATTGGATAGCCAGTCTGGATTCCTAAGCTTAGCCTAAAAGCTCTACTGAAACCAATCCACCATTAGTGACTCTTCTGGTATTTGAAATATTGGTGACAGTGTTGCCAGCATCACAGTACCATGGAAAATACCACAGTATAATAAATGGACAAGGAAGTTATGGAAGATCCATAAGAACATGATTATTTTCAAAGGATTTTCCACATAAGGTTGAGTCAGATTCCTTCTGCAAGTTGCTATTGTTGCACACTAGTCGAGTGGTAACTGACACATAGCTGACCCTCTTATGGGTTTTCAGAGGCAGGTAATTGCATGGGAGGGGACTGCCCATCCTAATCCTGTGAAGTAGCTGGTGGGACTCAAACCCTGTGCCTTCAGGATTGCTGCACAGCTTCTTGCCACTAATCCACGAAAGCTCCCTAGCTCCCTCTTTTTTCAAGTAAGTGTACATAAAAAACTGAATCATGCAAACAGATATAAAAGATCATAATAAAAAGAGCTAAAGATCTAAAGACAAAGTCTTTCTAATCTTGCAATTTTTGAAGAAAAAGAAATGTTCACAAAATAAATTTTAAAAATCATATTATTAATGTACGCACTGTTTTGTTTCCTTATCTCTCCTTAGAATGTAAAATAATTGTCCACAAATGTACACAGGAGAACAGATCTCTAGGTACCTACTGTCTGCATCTGAAACCAAATGGCTGGAATATTAGCCCATGAGACATGAATATATTTATAATATCTCTTAACCTAAAACAAAGACAAGGAGGCCATACTCCATCATTATGAAAATCCCATTTAAATTCACAAAGAGGCAGTTGTGTTCAAGGTTAAAATCTCTAATGTGTTGAGAAATATGCTTTAAGAAGGATCATTTGAGTAGTTGAGAGAATAGTAGGAACAATGAGGATTTTTTTTTTTAAAAATAGCAATAAAGAAACATTTTAATGAGTGGAAAGAACATTTCTGAAAGCAGAGGTTATAGTTAGATCAGGAAAGCAAGGAAAAATCGATACTTCATATGGAATATGCACTCTCCATGGGATTCAATGTATTTGTTATAAGCCTGAAGCACTGGGAAGTACAGAGAAAAGGGGTGGGGGGAGAACATTATTTCTAAGCTTCTCATGTCAAAAATTTCCAGTTCCTCTTAACAATTGTTTTAAAAACTGGTATTTTCCAACAATGTTAAAGCATGAAAGAAAATATTTACAAAAAAAAAATAATATCATTTCAAACATTTGCTATAGCTTCAGGGAACAGAGTAAAGGAAAGGACTTGGAACTGACTGGGAGAGGAAGGAAAAAGCACCTTCTTCTGCTCCAAGCATTCACATCCCGTGGGAAGTACACCTTCATGCTCTCCCAGTCTCCAGTAAGGAGTCCACGTTATCCTCTTTGGTTTACATCTCCTCAAGGCCTCCGGAGAGTATTCTCAACACCCATTTTTTTTTAGCTTCTCCATGATCCTTTCATGTAAACCAAAGCTGGCAGTGCAGCTCAATATGCATCTAACTGTAGGAATTAATTTTTAAAAAGAAGCTTATTCTTTAGATCATATTTGACACAATGGTGCAAAATAATCTTAGCAGGTGCTTTAGATGGTAAAATCCATTGAGTATAAAATTACAAATGGAAGGGGGAAGAAGACACTGAAAGACTATTTTCTATCACAAAGTTAAAAAAATAAATCCCACAAAGTAATATTTAGGTTTGGATGAGGATAAGAGACTGAAATTGGTTGTGTTCCCCTGGGCCCACAAGGGGGAATGGCAGAAGTATTTCTCTCAATGCAGACATGAGCCATAATATGAAAGCTGTTCAGATTCTGCTCTGTGACCTCGCTAGGTTAATGATTTCTTCTCCCCTCATAACGTCTCTAGGAAGGAGTTTTTCATCCTTCTGGAAAGGCTCTGTGCTTCTCATCGCCAAAAGTCCACTTTATTCAGATTTCCCAAGGTTTGGTAGTGTCTTTCTCCTATTCAAAACTGGGGAGATAGAATTGCTAACAGTCAGAGCAGGGCCTCCAGGACAACCAGAGTCTTTTGGCTTTTATTTAATCCCTAGGTGGCAAAATCTTTAACAATAGCTGCTTCAGTCTCATTCCATGTGCCTCATCCCCCTCCCTTTCTTTTCCATCAAGCACTTTCACTGCAGCAACACAGGGAATGAAGGTTCATTCGCAGTGCCCCATTTCTAATGCCACCACCTACTTCTTTAATTATAGAATACAAAACAAAGGGCAAGGAAGAAAGGGTCATGTTTGGAAAGTGAATAAATGTTCCTCCCTCCCAGCTTTTCTCAGCCCCCATTTTACTCTCTTTGTATTCAGATATTAAATTTCTTCTGACTCTCCAAGCGAAGGGATGATTTCGTCTAAATACAATTTCCTTTTTCTCTAAATCTGATGCCCACAGATTAACAACCAGATTATTTCTACCTATTCACAAAACAGCATTCAAGTAGCGTAACAGTTGTTCTAGAAATACAGTTACTTATCTATCCCCTCAATAAGCCACTTGTATCAGATAACATACCATTTAAAATCCAAGCTTTCTTGTCCTGTATTGAGACTGAACACTCAAGAATACAAGGAAATTAACAATGTCCTGGTTTTGAAGATAGGGAGTGGACATGAGGATTAAATGAGTGAAAGTATAACCTTTTTTTTTTTATGGTTCACATAAACCATATAACGATTGACATTTGGGTTCCTCACCAACAAATTAAAATTTAAGATAGCAGAGTAATTAAAAATGTAAAGAGTCTTTATGCATAAAGAATTCCATCAAGCCTATGGAACTGGAGAAAACATGCTCAAAATAAACAGGCAGCCAGAATATTCAGTGCTGGGTGGTAGGAGAGTGAAGAAGATAAAGGAGTATTTTAAGATCCTGTGGGAACAGATGCGCTGTATTTGCAGGCAAAAGAAACTTCATTCAACAGAATTAATCAAATCTCCTTTGTGACTATCTCCACATTCCAACTTCCTGATTGACTATTGCTGGGCTCCTCACATTTGGCTCTTGCTGAAAAGCTTTCCCCACCTCCCTACTTCACTCTCCTGTCTCCCAGCGACCCTCCTTAGGAGTTTGGCTGCTGCCCCAGGGCTTCAGAGCCCTGATCACAGGCTTAATAGCCATAGGACCATTGATGCTGCTTCTAACCCTGAGATCACAGCTCAGTTCTTTTCTCTGCTCAGTATCACATTGTGCTTTAGACAAAAAACAAAAAGGAGTCCAAAACCCCTAAGGGACTCAACACTAACACTCACACATAACGATGATAAACATTTGGGGAATATACAAATATTGAACCTTTGACTACTTAGGGCTACAATATCGTAACCTTCCAATGTATCTAGTTTCAAAAGCCACGTTCGAGTTTCTGCTCCAGTCCATCCTGTCCTGTTGTCTTCTATTGCTAGTTTTCCTAATACAAAGAGCTTAATAAGTTTAATACATTTACTTTGAAATATAGATGAAGTTCATGTATTAGTTAGAGTTGAGATCCTAAATAGTAAACAAAGAAATTCTATCTGAGATTTATGTGTATAGTGTTTAAAATAGTGTCATTTTCTGGTATTAGTTTTAAGGATCAAAGAACACTCTCAGCTAAAGCCGTACAACTATTAAAAAAAGAAATACCACAATGGAGTCAAGGATTCTGAAGCTTTGTCTGACATACTTTAGACATCCTGCAAGGTGGGATCAGTCCTTGGAAAGGAACATCATGCTTGGGAGGGTAGAGGGACAGTACATGAGAGGAAGACCCTTGATGAGATGGATTGATTCAGTGACTGGGATAATGGGGGTAGGTGTGTCAGAGATAGTAAGATTGGCACAGGATAGAGCAGGGTTCATGGCTGTTGTACATAGAGTCACTATGAGCAGGTGACTAAGTGGCGCATAACAACAACAACATATTACTTAAAAATAATGAAATTTAATTTTCCTATAATAGTTCTGATGTATAAATAATTTTTTTTCCTAAACCGGGTGGCTCCTTGGAGGCAAGGATTCTGAGGCTCCGTCTAACTTACTTTGGACATGTAGTAAGGCAGAGTGAAAGAGCAGCGCAGGAGAGGAAGGCCCTCTATGAGATGGATTGATTCAGTGACTGGCATAATTGGGATGGGAGTGTCAGAGACAGTGCGATTGGCACAGGACAGAGCGGAGTTTAGGGCTGTTGTACATAGGGTCGCTATGAGTCGCAGGCGACTCGACGGCACATAACAACAACAACAACACCTGCTGGGCTTTCTTAAAACAATCACTTCAACTAAATTCACTTGGTACCAGCAGCCAGGAAACTAAAAGACGTATTGAGATGGGAAAGTCTGCAGTTAAAGACTTCTCCCAAGTACTGAAGAGCAATGATATCACTCTGGAGACTAAGGTGTGCCTATATAGGCCATGGCCTTTGCAATCACTTGCTATGCGTCAGAGAGCTGGACAATGACTAGGGATGATAGAAGGAGAATTGATGCCTTTGAGCTGTGGTGCTGGAGAAGAGTATTGAATGTTCCATGGACTGCCAGGAAAACAAACAAGTCCATACTAGAGAGGGTTAAACCAGGCTGCATCTTGGAGGCAAGAATTCTGAAGTTTTGTTTGACATACTTTGGAAATGTTGTAAGGAGGGATCAATCCTTGGAGAGAGATGTCATGCTTTGAAGTGTGGAGGGACAACACAGGAGTTAGACCCTTAATGAGGTAGAGTGATTCAGTGACCAGGGTAATTAGGATAGGTGTGTTGGAGACAGTGCGACTGCCAAAGGATAGAGCAGGGTTTACAGTTGCTGTACATAGGGTCGCTATGAGTCGCAGGTGACTCAACAGCACATAACAACAACAAACCCTACAGGTCAATGAAATTTCATTAGCAAAGTGATTCACTCTTTTATCCATGATTGTTGCTATTCTAACACCCAAACTAACCAATGAAGGAATAAATACAAACCTCCAATGGTTTAACCAGATATTATCACAGCTGGATACGCATCAAAAGAAATGTACTTGTGATTTTAATCATCTTTGCTGCATAATTTTTGTTTTCAGATGAGGACATTTTAAGGAACTTGTAGTCTTTCAAAATGTAGAGAACTGTCAAATACACTTAATTTTATTATCTTGGTCTCCCTTTCTCTATTGTCAGAACAGTATTTTACCTCTGAGGAATATCTTACTTAATTTAATGACAGAATTATTTCTCTTTCTTACAGCAAAGTGTAGAATAATCATTAATCACTATGTATAAAAACTCTTAAATATTCAAGTGAAAGGCACTTTGACAAGCAAAGTACTAATCATTAATGCTTAGTGTCACTATCATGTCCTTACTAATAACACATCTCAAACATAACAAAAAAAAATTCACCCTAAATTCACTGCTGTCAAATTGTGTCCAACTTACAGTGATCTTTTATTGGTTTCCTAGGACTGTAGAGCCTAATTAGAGATGACTGCCCATGCATGGAGCAGTTGGTGAATTCAAACTGCCTTAAATGTACTGGCTAGCAGCTTAACAATGAGAGATTGACATGGTGATTTCAGCAATAAGCTTGAGAGTTTTCGCGGTGATGAAGCTGGCACAAGATAGGGCATTATTCGGTTGGCTATTCCTATGGTCCCTATGGGTCATATTTGACAGCGCCTAAACAATGGACAACAACAAGAGCTCAATACACTATGAACTGTGCCAACAGAGCTACATTCTCATATGAAGAAAAAATAGTTCATAGATGTATTTGTTTTGTGTTGGGGTTAGTTCTTGTGTTTGTTTTTCTATTTTTATTTTATTTTATAAGATTAGGTCAAATTTAGTAGTCTGTTTTTGTTAATTAAGTTCACAGTAATTTTGGTCTAATGGAAGGACAATTGCATGTCACACTGTTTTTGATCATTCACACTTGCTTAGAACCTTGCAATTACTTAAAGTAATTGAAGGGATGAATGAACAGTACAACTCATGAGCTCTCTAGACATCAACTTACCAGCCAGCATAGGCATACATTCCGTAATAAAAAGCCAGTGGCAATCCCGTAAGACTTGAGCTTCCTGAAAAGGCATCTCTAAAGTTCTGTGTTTGCCCTGCAATGAAAATAGATGTTAAGATATTAATAGATGAAAGAAAATATATTAATAACTTTGATGAATTGCTATTATATGTTCTTTAAACAAATATTTAACATTTTAAATACATGATAGGTTGGGATGAACTCTTTTGTCACTTTACTGTTTCAGATGACTTAGTCTTATGCCCTGTTTGATGAGTAATCCTTACTCCCTGCTTAGTGTCAATGTAATCTCTTATTATTGTGCCCATTTAAGAGGAATTCTAAACATGAAACCATCATCACTACTCCATAGTTCCCTTCTTAATAAAATTATTGGAAAAAGAAAATTACATAGGAAGAAAAAATTGGGCATGTCTAACATCTTGAGACAAATTGACTGAGAAAGAACAGTAATTTGTCCTGTAGCGACTTATTTCTGTCAAGTCATAACCAGCTCATAGCTGCCCCTCCAGCAGGTTCTTAGAGACTGTAAACCACATGGGAAGACATTGACCATCTTCCTTCTGAGAAGTAGCTGGCTGATTTCATCTGCAGTGGAAATCCTTATCCACTAAACAACCAGACTAAACAAACAAATGCACTGCTATTGAGTCCATTCTGACTCAGAGTGTCAGACAGCACAACAGAGAATTGCCCCAAAGACTTTTCCAATAATGCGATTGATTGATTGTGGCTGATGAGTTAGAACCACCAATCTTTTGGTTACAAGCTAAGAATTTAACCACTGCACCATCAGGGTTTCTTTAAAAGTATAACAGAATTCTTTTTTTTTCTTTCTATTTATTCATTGTTGTACTTTTCTCCCTGTCCAGCCCTCGCCCCCGCCCCTGCCCCCTAGTTTGCTCCTGTCTTTGAAAAGCAAAAGACAAATTATTTCTTTGGTATACAATCCCCCCGCACCCCTCCCACCGCCCCAAGTACACTCTGCTATGCAACCTTAGTTGTGGACTCTTGTGATAACTATGATATCGTATATCACTTTTAAATTATTCTCTCCCTCATCTGAGAAGTATAACAGAATTCTTAAAAGTAAAAGTTGGAAAGAACTAAAAAGGAATATCTAATGGTAAACCTTCAACAAAGAAGTAATAATTTTCTCAAGTAATTAATTTTGTTTCTGTTTTCTGTTCATTCTCTTTCCTTCTTTAGACACCTACTCTGTAGCATAAGAGTTGGCAAAATACTGCTTGTGACTCAAATCTAACACTTTCTTCTTATTAGAACAGATTCCAGCTCATGTGTTTACAAATAGTTTACAAGTGACTCTTGTGGGTAACAACAGAACCGAGTAATTGTGACAGAGTCTGAACAACAAAGTTGAACATCCTGCTATCTAGCCTTTTACAGAAGTTTGCTCATGCTTGAGACTAGCATTATTCCTTCTAAATGCATTGGAGGGGTGGAGAAACAGGGAGCTCTAAAATAGATTTTAACAAATTTTCAATATACAAGATGAGTATTTATGTATCTCAATTTTTATCTTGTATTAATCATAATTGACCTTTTCTCACATACCTTTTGAGTATTTTTTAAAATCCAATTTATTTCTATCATTTAGCAAAAAAAAAAATAGCAAAGAAAATTACCCAAATGAGAAATATTATTTTAGTCTTCATATAAATATAGAGGGAATGGAGGTGGATGGTATATACATATAAATATATCTCCCACTCCCTTTTCAAAGTTACAAATCAGTTGCTGCCTGCATTATTGTAATACTATATTTATACTCAGATACATATAAATACATGTATGATATCAAGATAAAATGCAGAAAATGTTGAATAACACAATAAATGATTTTATAGTGAGAAGTATTAAATACTAAAATAAAAAACTCATTATCATTGAGTCAAAAGTGACAAATAATTGACCCTCAATTAGGTTTCTGATGCTGTATATTGCACAGAGGAGATGGCCTATCTTTCTCCCTCAGCGCTGCTGGCAGATTCAAACCAGAAGAGAGGTAAGGCTTTGACTCCATGGAAGAGAAATCAGGGAAACTCCCCCCTTGCAATTGAAAGCATTGGAAAAATAATGGAATGTCAGCTAATAGTAAGTTTTTACTAAGGTGTGCCTAATTCAGACCATAGTCTTCACAATTACCAGAGAGCTGGATTATGATTAAGGATGACAGAAGAAGAATCGATGTCTTTAGGTTGTCATCTGGAGAAGAATATTGAACATATCATGGACTGCCAAGAGAATGGGTCTGTTGTAGAGAGGGTAAAACCAAGTTGCTCTCCGTAGTCAAGGATTTTGAAATTGTCTCACATACTTTGGGCATGTTTCCAGGAGGGACTAGTCCTTGGAGAAGGACCTTATGCTTGGAAGGGTGGAGGGAAAATGCAAAACGCTAGATGAGATGGATTGACACAGTGTCTAGTGTAATAGGGGCAGATGTGTCAGAGACAGTGAGATTGGCTTAGAAAAGGACAGGATTCAGAGCTACTCTGTATAGGGTCGCTATTAGTCGCAAGTGACTCAAATGTACATAATATCAAGATTCAATGACAATGAGACCCCAAATAAAAGCATATTTTTAAAATTATAAATTCAGAAATTAATTCTTTTTATTAAAAGTCTTTCAATGACTTTATTAAAGACAGAACAAATACTGGACTTAACCATTATTGTAGAATGAGTATAAGGACCCAAGAGGGGTTGGAGCAGGTGGAAGCAGAGGGATGAGGATGTGCAGGGGGAGGGGGAGTTAATCATGGGGTTGTACAATTTGATGTATGGGCAGATGAGGGAAATTGAAATAAAAATTGTTCTTGAAAACAATGTATTAGAATTTTGTAAATAAACTAGTAGAAAACTAAAAAGAAAGCAATCTTTTGAATATTCTTTAGTGATGATATATGGTTTCTTTGTCCTAAAACCAAACTCAACCCAAGTCCATTGCTGTTAATATCATTTGAACTTCTAGAGACCATGCAAGACAGCATAGACCCATCCCAAAGGATATCTGAGGCTGTAATTTCATGGATAGGGATGTCTAGTGGCACAATCCATAAGGATGTTGCACTGCTAACCAAAGGCTGAGCTTCTCTGACAACAGGAAGCCGTTAGTGGTTACACAGAGAAAGATAGTCAAGCATCCATCTCCCGTGTGATTTACAGACTCAGAAAATCCATGGAGAGTTAGCTATTAGTTGGTTCCAATTAGACGGCAGTGTGTTTGAGGGTTTTTGTTTTATTTTGTTCTTTTTGCTTTACTCAAATGTTTTTGAAGCAGATCACTCCCATGGAAGCATTCTACTCCCATGGAACACCTTTAGGCCAAATGACTTGACCACCACACCACTAAAGCTCATTTTCTTTGGTTGAAAGGTGGCATGAAAGGTAGTATGAAATGATAGGAGAAACTTATCATGTAAAGGCTAGACAGAAGACCAGAAGCCTTGAAGCTGAGGTGCTGGAGAAGAGTATTGGATGCAACATAGAGTGTCAAAGAATAAACAAGGCTTTCCTGCAGAGGGTGAAACCAGGTTATGCCTTGGAAGCAAGGATTTTGAAACTCCATCTCACATACACTGGGCATGTTTGTCAGACGGGATCAGTTCTTGGAGAAGGACATCATTCTTGGAATGGTAAAAAGTCAGAGCAAGAAAAGACCCTGGGTGAGATAGATTGACACGATAACAATGGATGATAAGGTTGGCTCAGGATGGGGCAAAGTTCTGAGCAAGTGTATTGGGCCACTATAAATCCTAGTTGACTTAACAACACATAACAACAATAACACAAGAGCGGTTTTTCAAAATGTAATGTTTTGGAATGTGGGGTTTTTTTGGCTGAGTTAACATAGGACACAACAGGAAAAACATCATAATATTGACAAGTAAGCTTAACAAATATTCATGAATACATACAAAACATACAGATATTTTCAGAATTTCATTAGAGGAAAAATAAATACATAATTTATATTTGCAAAGGTTTTATTTTTCTTTCTCGAATTTCATATTAATATAAAAATGTGTGAATAAGCTACAAAGAGAATTGCATTTTTTTTAGTAGTAGACAAAATTCGTTGTTGCTGTTTTTATGTATCATTGAATCCACTGCAACTCATTGTGACACAAAGCTATTCCTATTGACCACGTTGCTATGTTAAGCTATCTCATGTCGGGTCTTCCTCCATTATGCTATCTGTCCATCCACCACTTCGAGGATGATATTCTTTTCCAAAGTCTGGTCCTTTCTGGAAACATACTCAAAACATGTATGAACTTCAACATCGTTGCTACCAAAAAGCAACTTTCCAGGACACACCCATTTGTTCTTTTGGCAGTCCATGGTACGTTCAATACTCTTTTCCAGCACAACAACTCAAAGCCATCAATTCTTCTGTCATCCTTAATCATTGTCCATCTTTCTGATATAAAGTAAGTTACTTTGAAGACTATGAGCTTGGTCAGGTACTTTAGTCTCTAGGCAGATATCATTGCTTTTCAGCACTCTAGAGAGATCCATGACAGCAGATTTTTCTAATGTGATTGTCTTTTGATTTTTTAACTGCTGATGCTAAGAGTGTTGCTGTGAAATCCAGCAAGGTGAAATTGTTAATAATTTCAATCTCTTCTCTGTCTATCATGGTGCTAACAATTGGAGCAGTGGTAAGAACTTTGTTTTCTTGATGTTGAGCTTTAATTCATATTGAAGACTGCAGCCCTTGACTTTCTGCACCAAATGCTATAGGTCCTCCTCAAGTTTGGAAAGTAAGACTGTATCATAATGCAGGTTCTTGATGAGTCTTCTTCCAATCTTGATTCTACATTTCTCTTCTTAAAGTCCAATCCCCCAAATGATCTGTTATGCATGCTATTGTTGTTGTTGTTGTCAGGTGCCGTCACATAGCTTGGCACTCATAGTGGCCCTATGTACAACAGCCCTAAACTCTGCTCTGTCCTATGCCAATCGAACGGTCTCCGAAACACCCATCCTGATTACCCCAGTCACTGAATCAATCTACCTCATAGAGGGCCTTCCCCCCCTGCCCTGTCCCTCCACCCTACCAAGCATGATGACCCTCTCCAAGGACTGGTCTCTCCTTACAACATGTCCAAAGTATGTTAGACGGAACCTCAGTATCCTTGCCTCCAAGGAGCAGTCCAGTTTGACCCTTTCCAGGATGAATCTGTTTGTTTTCCTAGCAGTCCATAGTACCCTCAATACTCTTCTCCAGCACCACAGTTCAAAGACATCAATTCTCCTTCTATCCTCCCTAGTCATTGTCCAACTCTCTGATGAATAACAAGTGATTGCAAAGGCCATGGCCTTAGTCTCCAGAGAGAAACCATTGCTCTTCAATACTTTGGAGAGGTCTCTAACAGCAGACTTTCCCATGGCAATACATCTTTTAATTTCCTGGCTACTGGTGCTCAGAGTGTTGACCTAGATCCAAGCAAACTAAAGCTGCGAACAATCTCAGCGTTTTCACTATCCAT